>NC_141341.1:5607500-5632500 GCF_037954235.1 Aulostomus chinensis | reverse complement strand
GAGGGCAACCCATATGCTGAGACCCAGAGGAGAAGACAGCTCTTCAGGTAGACCATTTATCATCTTAATCAGAAGCAGAACCTACTTTTTTCTCACGGTTTAGGACTGAGATTTAAATTTGTCTGCCTAAGTGTTCACTTTTTCCACCCTAACTCAACTGAAAAAGTTTGTCCTCTTGCACTTTGATAGATTTTGTTGAGTAAAATTATTGATATGCTTTTTACCAGGGCTACAATTTAGGATTATTTCCACCATCAATTAATCTTCTGATTATTTTTACCTTTTATCAAGAATTAATGTAGTGTATAATTTCATTTTGTCAACCTTTATTTATTCAGTGCTCTCTCCTGCAGCAGTTTCCCGAATGACGAGAATACTTTAAAAATGCTCATCACAATTTGCCAGATCTGAGAGTGACGTGTTCAAACAGCTTCTTCTGCTCCTCGCAGTCCAAAAACCCGAAACCCTTCATTTTCTGCCGTAAAAGTAAAAAAACAAACAAACAGAAAATCCTCACATTCAAGAGTCTAGAACCAGTGAATCTTTGACAGTTTTGCTTAAGAAAATTACAACTGATTGATTATCAGAACAGATGGCAATTAATTTTCTTTCAATCAACTGAACAAATGCATTCAAAAGACTAAAACTAAATCAAAATCAGCTTCTGTCAAAAGAACAGAGGAGACACATTCAGGCTCATCATAAAGAAATGAAGGTTAATTTTCATCGACTGTAATTAAATTAGAGTCATTTTCTTTGACTTAGTCTAAAATTCTCAGATATGAGGTCAAATAAAACTGTATAAAAACCCAGTAGGGATTAAAAAAATATATATTATCAAAACTAACAAGGACCTTTTACACAGGACTGAATGAAAAAGTAAGCTTCTCCTGTTTGAAGGTAGTTCCTGCCAGTTAATGAGTAGCACCCATATTTGGCCCCCTCCCTCATTAATGCCTCTTCCATCGTGGTTCCTCCTCACAGGGGGAGTCGGGACAGTTCTGGCTCCAGCTGGACAGGCAGCAGCAGGCAGAGCAGCACAGAGACTGACTGTCGCTATAGCAATGACCCCCGACCTTGGAGCAGCACCGATTCTGATTCTTCCTATCAGTGGACAAGCCCCACCCCCAAACCTAGGCAAGCTGCCAATCACAGCTGGGACGCACGAGGTGCAGGTGTGTTGAAATAACCTTTAGAGGACACTTTTTTTTTGGTCTCACATTGGAGGTGCAAACTCAGCCCTGGAGGGTGAGACGCCTCGCTCCTCGCTACCTGCAGACAAACTTCATCAGCTTCAGAAAATGGCTGCTCATGAATATCTGCTCTTGATTCATCTAATTAACACAGAGCAATTGAAATTCTTCTGTCATGAAAATTAAACTCAAGCCATAAATCTTCACACCTTAGCTGTAAATTTTCACGCGACACCTCCAGTCGTTGCATATTCAGGAAGAAAAAGACGTCACGGCTGCGACTGTTTTAACACGAGACCCAGTGACTCGTGTTGGTTTTATCAGATCGACTTGTTGAAATGGGAGTTTATGATGTGGCGTGATAATAAAGCGTTTCTCTCCAACTCCTCTCTACTTTTGGATTTCTCGTCTTTACCCCCCCCCCCCCCCCCCAGGTTCCATCTCTCTCTGCAGAGTATCATCCACTTGTCCGCTCCCTTCCTCTCCCCCCATCATCGAGGAACAAGCGGCGAACCCAGCATACATCATGGAGAACGGAATCCCACCAGGAAGCATACTGGTGAACCCACACACTGGTACGTCTCTCCCACACACACATACACACACACGAGAGTTAAGAACAGCGTTTATCTATCAAGTCTAACTTTCACCTTTGACCTCTTAGGACAGCCTTTCTTGAACCCTGATGGAACCCCTGCTGTTTATAACCCCCCTGACAGTCAACAGCCAATCAGGAGCCAGAACCAGCTGCACGGTGCTCCAACTCAGCAGCAGGTAGCGCACGCACATGCACGCGCACACACACACACACACACACACACACACACACACACACACACACACCTGATCAGCAGGAGATGTTTGACATACATACACGCTGCTGTCTTCATCTCCGTCTGTGTGTGTGTGTGTGTGTGTGTGTGTGTGTGTGTGTCTCTCAGGTGGTTCAGTCTGTCTTGTACGCAACCCCACAGATGTTGCCTGTCACTCCCTCACAGCCGTACGCTGCCGTATGTATCTCCGTGCTGCCCGCTATGCATCAGCACGCCACACTAACATGTGTTCCCCACTGTACACGTGTGTATGTGTGTTGATCTCCCGTGTCTCCACTGGCAGGTTGAAGATCTCTCGTCACAGTTCGCTCATGTGACAGTGAACTGTCCACCACAGGGGGAAGCCCCGCCACTTTACCCTTCCAATCAGAGTTACATCTATGCAGCTCCTCCCCCTCCCAACCCCTACAGCTACTGCCAGACCTCACCTCAGGTGACACCGGTCGTCTTCAGCATGTTTAGAATCTGTTTTTTTGTGTTTCTATCACCAGGATCTGACTTTTAGAAGAACTCTGGTAAAAAGCAGAAGTAAAAATGTCATTGTTGGTCCTGTAGATGCCTGTGTACTACTACAGCCAGTACCCTACCTCACCTCAGCACCCGTGTAGGCCCGTCTCCCCCAGCCACAGCCAGGCAGCAGCGCCACCAACAGGTACCACCACCCGTGCGTGCGTGCGTGCATGTGTGTGTGTGTGTGTGTGTGTGTGTGTGTGTGTGTGTGTGTGTGTGTGTGTGTGTGTGTCAGACAGACTGTGGCAGTAGGGGAGGGGGCCGTTACACTGTCAGAGATGTAGTCTGAGGGTCTCACAGTGAACCGGTCTCTTTTCCTGCTGCTTCTGTTCATCACAGATCTTCATCAAAGAGCGATGGCTGTAATCTTTTGTGGATTGAACGCAGTGGACGCCTCTCCTGATGGGATTATTAGAGATGGAAGATCTGGATATAAAAGTGTATTCATGATAACTGCAAGATATCTTCTAGCAGTCATAAAGAAAAGTGATGAAATGCAAAAATGCAACCAGTCACATCAGAAGTCAGTCAGTATCGTCGATCTGGAATAATTTGGCTTAAAAATTAGATTTTCATTTCTAATCAGAATCCCAGTAAGAAAGGAAAACAACAACAATCACAGGATTCATAATCTAAACCAGCATAAAAATGCACGAGAACATTTTTGTAAAAAAGTACTTTTCTTCCAAAGTGCAAGTAATGTTTAACAAGTGCAACTATATCTACGACGAGGATGTCAAAAGCCCTCGTCACGATTTACCATCTAACACACATTTTTTTTTAATGTATCTACAAATAAACAGAGGCAGACATTTTGACTTGGGGAGGATGAAAGGAAATGATAAAACATGAGTACGAATCTCAAAATGCTTTTGTTTCTTGGAGAACGTTCTGGACTGCATCAGTGTTCCACTCTGGTGCGTCTAGACTTCTTTGATGCGTTTGGTTGTTTTATTAAAGTTTTTTTTTTTTTTTAAACATCTTAATAAAGAGAAGCTTCTTTTCCTGATTATTGAGTGTAAATCTGTTTATTTATCTGACATTTGGACTCGTCACAGCAGCCAATCAGCAGTAACAGTGTTGATCGGCTGTTGTTACAATATTTATAATGGCTGCGTTCAGCTCTGCTCTGGTGTTGTTCACGCTTCCTCTCATTAATGGAACGCACCTGGGCTGCTCACACTGGTCCTCACAGCTCCTCTTATTAATGCAGAGACGAAACACACAGTTAATGATCTCTTGTTGTGTGTGTGTGTGTGTGTGTGTGTGTGTGTGTGTGTGTGTGTGTGTGTGTGTGTGTTTACAGCAGGTTACGCCCCAGTGGTTGGCCTGCAGCAGTCTTCCCAGGTCCAGGCTGTGCTGGGGACCTACTCACCAATGGCGTCTCACCAGTGTAGCATGGTCCAGGTAAAGACCCCTGTACACAAACATCAGACAACTCGGCCCCCAAAAGTTCAGGGAGCACCTACAAAAGTTCCTTCTCTCTGCAGGGAGGCGTTTCGGTGCCCTTCCCTCAAACTAAAGTTGGGAGTGGGGTCGGCGGGGAGCCGGGTTACTGCTGCATGGTGCCCCCGCCCTCCCACCACGGCGGCTGCCATCCTCCCAGCTGCACCAACCTCAGTGCCCCAGCCTGGAGCGTACAGCACTGATGACACCCACCGCCACCGCCCCTCAATGGATGTAGTGATGAAACTGACACACACACACACACACACACACACACACATACTGTGCCACTGTACCAAAGCTTAATAGTATATATCAGAGCTGCTGTATCGAATGCATAATTTATATACACAAATGGAGTTTTATATTGATATTAAATTATATATTGTGTTTTAAGGAAATGCACTGTGTGAATACAATAAAGCGCTGAATTGACAAGGTCCCGTCTGTCTGTCTGTGTGTGTGTGTGTGTGTGTGTGTGTGTGTGTGTGTGTGCGTGTGTGATGTTGTTTCTGTTGGTGTCACTCTTCCTCCCCGTGACGATGATGATGGACACATTCTTGCGTTGTGAGAAAAGAGACGTTTGAGTTCACGAATGTCAGATGAATGTCTTTGTCAGAAGAACTGATCAGCTGGAGCAGAGCTTCGTCCGTGGCTTGTCGTCGTCTTTTTTATTTTTTTTATTTTGAGGGAATCTTGGAGGTTAGTAGGAGAGGAACGTCTGCGCGCTGCTGAGCGATGACCAGACTTCACACTTACAAAGTGTTCTTCTCCCTGTCGCAAGCAATGAAAATGGAGACGGTTTGCAGGAGGGTTTTTTTTGGGCGAAGTCACAGAATGATCTTCTTCGAGTCTTCAGCGCCCCCTTCTGCTTCCAGAGCGTCAGTACACACAGCAGCACTGCAGGACAAGTAGCAGTCATCAATAATTCCCACTCAGTTTTACCAGTTACTCCTCAGGACTTTTCCACACCGTTAAGGAGATTCTTCATCGTCAAACTGAGAAATTAATGGCTTTTTGTAAAAATAAATAAATAAATAAATTTTCCTCCAATTTGTAGGTATTTCTTTTAAGCAAAATGTCAACAACTCTCCTCAGATTTCCAGGCCCTTTTATTTTATTTTAAAAATTCATTGCTGTTCCTCAACTTTTCCAGGCCCTCGACGATCAGACGAGCCCTGCATTGTGGTGGATGTCAGCGTTGGTTCATGCGCAAAATATTTTCACCATTAATCCCTCAGTCTGGGCTGGTTAATCTACACAAACAGGAGGGCAGCGAATGAACACTTTGGGCTGTCTAATAAAAAGTTGGGAATATTATTTGAAATTTAAGATTATTAAAAATTGTGCCTCTTACTGTATCTGCCTCATGGGAAGTATGGTGTTTTTAAAGTATGCATTTGTCTGCACCTGTAATATCAAGACATTTAAGCGAGTCTTCAAGTATACCACCATATTCTTTAAAAATGCACACGTCATAAATATTTGGGAACCCACAGCTGTACCTTCCAGTTCTGTGCAAGTAATAACTGATGCGTGTTTCAGATGCTGGGTAATTCGTTTTGTGGAGAAACTGATTCATATTCCTCGCCATCACATCCGCCCGAAACGTATCCATCTTCCACGCGAGGCTTTAAAATTAAATTTAGATCTCATAACTGCGGGTATTGAATGCATAATTTACGGTTTCACAAAAGCCGGCTCTATTTTTGTCCTCTTCGACATTCAGACACTCAGAGACACGCGAGCAGCGGTGCAGGTTCCATGATCTTTAATAAAAGGCACATGTACAGCCATAGTGAGATGAGTGAGTCCACTGGCATAGAGACGAAGCATTAAAACACAGAAATACAGTAGAGGTCAGGAGGAGAGAGATCTATCTGCTTTACAGTAGAATCTACGTAAGTAACATCTTCTCGTTCAAGTAATCTAACACTAATGTCACCGTGGTAAGGTTACCCCCCCCCCATCCCCTCACCTGCCACGCACGCACGCACGCACACACACACATATTTCATGTCCCCTTGTGTTTTTTTGTGTTTTTTTTTTTAATCTACGGAAGCATTCACTCTCTTTGAATTAATTCATATATTATCCCACTTTTTCCTTTCTCGTAATTCTCAGAATAATCTCGTCAATTCAGAAAAAAACAAATAAACCGAATTATTATTTCTCTCTTGAGTGAATGCTTCGGTTGATTCTCGGGTGGGGGGGGGGCGGGGGGCGGGGGGGGGGAGTCTTCAACCGAAGGGGCTTTTTTTTGTTGTTGTTGTTTTTTTGTTTTTTTTTTTGAGAAGGAGACAAAAAAGGGGAGGCAGAATAAATTGTGCTGTTTGGGCTCCTGGTGGGTTCCCAGTTCAGTTCAGCGCAAACACAGCTTCACCAGTTAGCACAAAGACCCAGAATCCAACCAGTTCCCTTACTGGAACCTCCCCCGGCCCCAGGTTCTCCGTATGTCACTCAGTTCCTGGTATTTTAATAAGAATACACATGAAAAATGCACAAACTGGATCCATTTACTTGATTTATAAACTGATATTCCAATAATTTAATGTGTCTTCCATCCATGGCAGCGGGAGTGACGGTGGTCGTTTACCCCCCTGATTTCATCGCTTTTAAAAATCAAAACGCAGTGCGACAATTGGAAGCCCAGCTTTGAACTGACGCCGCGCGTGTTGTGCTTTTCTACGTTGCAGTTTGAATATTTGTGGATATCAAATTTTGGGTGAAAATTCCCAACAAGATTCCATTCAATCTACTCCCTCACGGAGAACCTGGTGCCTGGATTCGGGATTTTTGCTGGTCCGAGGTTTTGAGAGGGGACAGGGGAATCTCACAGTTACGATCTGTTCACACACGTGTGCGCACGCACACACAGGTACGCACGCACAGCCGCCCGCATGCTTAAACCCAACTAAAAGAGGAAGTTCACAGGTACTTAAATATTCAGGGTTAAGAGAAATAAAAACAGGACTAGCAGTACTAGTGTTGAGGGTTAAATAAAACCACAGCCCAGGGAGGGTCAACTAAAACAGGCATGCAGCCAGGCCATCTCTCCTCTTGGTGAAAGGTCAACAAGGGGGTCATGGGGGGTGGGGGGGGGGACTTTGTTCTGCTCTGGCAAAATCTGAGACAAACAAAGAAACAAAAAAAGGATACAGGAAGGGAAAAAGACACACACACACACGCACGCACGCACGTACTCGCACGCACTCACACGCACACACACCCTCCACATCCACCCACGTCTGAAGAACAGCTCAGTAGAGTCAGTTTTCACATTATCACGTCTTTGGGACATTTGAACATGCAAGCAGAGTTTAGGCGGCAGTCCGGGGGTCCGTCACTGAACACACACACACACACGTGTGCACGCATGCACACACACACACGCACACGCAACAAACTCCTGTTCTGGTTGGTGTGTGTGCTACCTTTGGCTGTGGGTGTCAGGGGGTGAGAGGTCAGACATCCACACACCAAGCACCCCCACCACCACCACCACCACCACCACCACCTGTGCCTCGGCGCAGGTGTCACTCTACCCCTGCATTCCATATCAATGCCCACCCATCTCCATAGCAACTCACAGCTCCCCAAGCAAGGGGGTCTCACTATCTTGTAAAAGGAGGTAAGTGTAATTAGTGGTGTGTATGTGTGTGTAAGCTTGTGTAAGAAATGTACCCTGCGTGAGTGAGAGTGTGTGTGTGTGTGTGTGTGTGTATGTGTGTGTGTGTGTGTAGGTGTTAAGAGGTATCAGTGGTTCAGTGGTGTCTCTCTTCAATCTTCATCACTCCCTTTGCCTTCCGTCACCCCCTCTCTTCCTCCTCTTCGCCCTGTCCATCTTCCTCCTTCCTGCCCTCGCTCTTTATTTTTGGACTTGGAAGATGAACAGACGCAGGTTGATGTTTTTGGCGGCCAGCAGTTTGTTGCACTCCACAGAATCGGAGATGGGCAGGGGGACGTAGTCCGTCTCGTTGGCGTCGTTGCTGAAAGAGTGATGGTGGATGACGGGTTTGATGCGAACGTCATCGTATGGACCCTTCAGCAACAGGAAGGAGCACTCCAGGGCCGAGTTCACCTGCACACACACACACACACTGAATAGCTCTGATATCTGCAGCACCCACAAACTCTTTAACATTAAATGGATGAGACTTGCTCTCTTGGTGTACCTTGCTCTTGAGGATGAGCTGGAAGGAGAGCGTGCGCTTGCACGACAGGTTAGGGTTACGCTCCGAGTCGTTCACACGGGCTTTCAGCACCCACGTCTGGTTGAGAACGGTGAAGCGCGGCGTTTCATAGTACAGACGAGTGATGAAGTCATCAGTGCGGTACGGCCTGAACTGCACCTCTGGGTGGACACGTTGACAGAGAATTTAGAAAGAGGGAGAGAGGAAACAAAGCCCTGCACCTGGCTGCTAACAGGTTGTCGAGGACACAAACGTCCCGTCACTGAAGACACAGTCATACGAGTCGTGGTGAGGCTTAAGTGTGGTTTCTTCATAGCCTGATGTTAGTTTACTCTTCTAAAAACCTCTTAAAGTGAACTTCCTGTGCACAGCCAGTGTAAGCAGCCAGGTGCTGGTTGGCTGCACAGTTACACAGAGCTGTTTTTGGGCAATGATCTAAAAATCCACTGATTTTTGGTAGAGGGACGCCATGGCGACGCACACCATGGCGACACTAACTTCCAGGTCAAAACGACCTCATCACTGCAGTTGGTACTGACGAGCCTCTGGAGTTAATGGAGCAGCTTTCAAGTAAGAGAGGACATCAGGATACCCGTCTCACGCGTTCGTACCTGTGAAGCCAATCTTCTCATAGCAGAGGAGGCTAAAGATGCTGTTATAGAGCTGCATGTCTCTGCGGTGGCTCTGGTCCATCTCTCCCAGTATTCCCATCAGCTCTGTACCAGTCTTAGTGGGATGGGAACACTCACTCTCATGTGCTGGCAGCTCATGGAACGGACCCTGCCACGGGCAGCCGATCCTCTTGTACTTACACTGTGTCACCCTGACGACATAAAGTTGAGTTAAGAGACAAACTGGAGGAGGGAAAGACGTGCAGTCATGTAATTCACTTCCTACACAGGGGAGCTTCACTTTCTTGCTGTGAGTGGGAGGCACAAGTAATACCACACGTACTTATTAACCCACGAACCGAAGGTAATTAACACTGTGTTAACGATACTTGTGTGTTCAGAAAGACATAAGTTCACGTCAGGTCCATCTTACATCGATGCATACCTGTAACACTGAGCTATTAATCATGTGACCGGTAGCACTCAGCCTCACTGGTGATCCGAGGCTAACTGGAGGCACACTGACGTGATTCAGAGTGCAGAGTTTTGCTTGATACTCAGAAGCATCAGGGAGTCCAGGTTTTGTAAGCTGATTTTAATTTTCACAGAGTCGTGTATAAATACCTGGAGGCACAGCAATTAGAGCACATCAAACACCACACACACACACACACACACACACACACACACACACACACACACACACGCCATCTTGAACCTGGACGGTTCAACTTTTATGTACGACCCTCACAGGACGCCAGTGCATTGTTGTGTCTGGCCTCACCAAAAACACCTGGTGACTGCTGTGGCTGTTGTCATGGTAACACTAGCACAGGCTCTGCCGTTCTGAGCGGGGTCACCTGTTGCTATACCAACAGCCCCACAGGATTCAGTGCATGCAAATCAAACCGCTATGAGCAGCACACTCAATATGTAATCACATCAGCTGTTTGTTCACACTCTCGCCCATCTTCCCAAGAATCAACCCTGTGCTACCACACACACACTCATACACACACGCCTTTATTCAAAAACAATCATGGAGTTTGCATGAGTTGTGTGATGCTTGTTCTCCCTTTGATTTTATTTTTTTTTGGGGGGGGGGGGGTGTTCCTCCTTGCCCACTAAACCCCTTGCACCTGAAACCCTAGCAGGACCTGTTGTTGGAGAGGCGGGACCCAAAATCTCCCTGACAACCTCTCAGATTTTGATCTCAGTCATTCTGCCCGTCATATTTGATCACCACATACATTCAGACAGCGTCAGAACAATCCGGAATCCCATCCATCATCGCGGTGTCTCGTCTGAGCGGTCGCAATCACCTCGCACTCCTTTCTAACAGCAAACAACAACGCGTGCACTCTAAAACACTGATCAATCGTGTTCCCATTGTGAGCAGACTAGGACTTTTGTTGTCAACGTCGTGAAAACGGTCGTTTGCGCAGGAAGGAAGTGCAAGATGTTGTTGAAACAGCACCAGAGTGGAGCTTCTCGGGCTTGTATACAATCTTTGGTTCTGCTTTCTCAATGCGTTATTGACTGAACGGCGTCAGAACGCTCAGCACTGTTTGAATTCCTGGCCGAGGGGACGAGAAGTCCTGAGCATACCAGGGCGACGGGTTGTCACAGCATCCCTTCATGTTGTTTACAGCGGCGCTCAAAGTGCTCGGAAAATGCGGCTCAGAGATGGGAAGCACGAAAGCTATGTTGTTGTTACACGTCACATATTCAGGTCGCGTGCAGAGATTTCCTGCTTTTATACATAAATAGACGGACGGAGGGCAGCACGGTGGTGCAGTGGTCAGCACTGTGGCCTCACAGCAAGAAGGATCCTGGTTTGAGCCCCGGCCCGAGGTGGGTGGAGTCTGCATGTTCTCCCTGTTCCTGCGTGGGTTCTCTCTGGTACTCCAGCTTCCTCCACAGTCCAAAGACATCAAGAGGGGACGAGGCTGATTGATACTCTAAATTGACTGTAGGTGTGAATGGTTGTCTGTCTCTATGTGTTGGCCCTGTGATGGACTGGCGACCTGTCCAGGGTGAACCCCGCCTCTCACCCGAAAGCTACTGGGTTACCCCCCCTTGTGACTCTTAACAGGATAAGTGGTAGAAAATGGATGGGCGGATGGATGAAACCTCACTTGTTTTCATCTGAATGAGCCTGGAATAACTTGATGTGTTTGCAGCCACAGAGCGATAGGTTTGGCAGGTTTGTGGGAAAACTAACTGAATGACGGGCGGAGCAGGAGCCAAAGAAGGATCCGTTAAATCTGGATTTTTCTCACATTTTTCAGGAATTATCACACTGACGTAGGTGGAATTCTGTCTCTGAGAGGATGAATGATTCCATGGGGACTGTGCCGGTGTATACCTGTCTTGGCACTCCTCCTTCTGGTGTCTCTCTAAGCTGGAGCGGGGGAACTGTTTTAGGCAGAAGGTGCATTCTGTCGGCAGCTCACTGACGGCCTTCTCCACTGCCAGGTTCCTACAGCATAGATTCTTGCTGATTTCACACCTACACAAACACAACAGACACTAATCACAAATCATCCACTTCTACATATACCAGAATATTTCTGGAGCTCGTGAAAATACTGAATCATGAGTCCCTGCAGTAACAGGTTATTGCACGCATTTGTTTACTACTGTGTCGTGCTCATCTTCCTTCCTTACTGGGGCAAAAATACTGTCTGATGTGGGCTGCGAACGTCACGGTGGTGTGTTTAAAACAAACTTTGAGTACCTGCAGTTGGGGCATGTGGCCTGCTCCTCCTTGAGACGAGAATCAGCCAGGAGATGGATGAAACAGCCCGCGCACATCAGGTGCCCGTTGGTACACTGTGGCGGAGAAAAGGTGAACGGGGTGACGGAAAACAAACACAGAATTTAAACGAGGGAACATGACACGTGCATTTGACAGGTGGAAGTTGGAAGATTACAAATTGGATATTAAAATTTTGTCTTGTCAAAATCTCATTTACTTTTTAAGAGTATTAAATATGTTAAAATGTTAAGATTACATAAACCTGAAGGAATACTCCACTCAGCATGGATGGCGGCGTCTGGGCTCTTTCTATTAGAGCCGTTTTCATACCCAGCTAAGTGACAACAGTGGGTGGGGTAAAGCTGCCTGACCAGTAACACTGACTGCACCGCTGTAACGACGACTGGACGGCACAGCCTGTATTTGTGCAACTTTCTAACCAAATGATGGCGGTGTTTTATGGGAACTATGGAATAATTCTTTGTTGTGCTTCTCTACATCAAAAAGTGTCAACATGTGCCTGATACGGTTAATAAAACCTGGGAATTACACGTGTGTGCTGTGTGCCAGAGCCGGGCTTGTAAATGATTAATACAGAATGCGTTCACTCAACATAGAAGACGGTTTTAGAGGTCATCGAGGGAATTGTTGGGGTGGCTTGAAGTGAGAAAAAAAATACTAAATGTGAAGTTTTGGGTTTTGTTTTGTTTTGTTTTTTTTAGTTATTGCAGTTTGAGTTCCAGTGAAGGGGGGCTGGGGGGTGGGGCGGGGGTGGTATGGTTTTGGTGAAGGTTATTTGAGGGTTATTCGCAGGATGTGATCAACTTTAGCCAGCACAGCTGACCTGTAGGCCTGGGTGTGTCTGGTCTTCTCATGGCTCAGCTTGCAGCTTCGACACTTGGGCCTGTGTTGGATCTAGTATCTCTAAAAATAAATGGAGCCAGCCAACACATTCAACAGGTTGGCACTTGGGATGGGGGGGGGGGGCACATGGGGGTCTTCTAATGTGAGGTCCAAGTGTTTACTGTTGTTTGAAGGCAGGTACAGGGTTGTAAGGGGAAGTTTGTGATTGACACGTTTACCTGGTACACAGACGCCTTGGGCAAGTCTAGGCACACGGTGCAGCACAGCACTGAGTACAGTCTCTCCTCCAGCTTTCCTGACTCTCCCTCGGAGACTTTCGCCCTCTTCTTGGGTGGCTCGTCTGGGTCAGGCTCGGGCCCTTCTCGCCGTATCGCGACCTCCTCCTGCATGGCTGCGACCCCGGCGACAGCCTCCATCGCTGCCCCCACGGCCCCGACCCCCAGGGCGGCCGAGGAGGAGCCAGGTGCGGCCGCAACGCCCACGTCTCTCTCTTCCAGTGCAGACATCGCGCTGAATGTCCCGAAATATCTAAAATGTACCCGCCGCGATCAGGCCGAGCACGAAATATTAGCCGGTTAGCTCAGGGCTAGCTCACGAGCTGTCAAGCTAATGGTCAGCTGACAGCTAGCTAGCTAACAGGCTAACGCTACGGCAGCAGGCTGTCAGAAAGGAATGCACGCTAAACTTACTATTACGGCTACCTCATGAACTTCGTATTCATCAAGCTGGCGATTGTAAAATAACGAGAGAAAGTGCAAAATACAACGATGACAATCTGTTAAATTAAATGTCACTAGTTTTTTTTGTTGTTGTTGTTGACTTACAGTGAAGCTAGCAAGACTATGCGGCTAGCTACGTTGACAAAAACACAGCGGTCCTCTCCCTGTGCCCAGGCAGAACAAAAACAACTCAGGCGTCTCAGCTGTTGTTGTACTCTCGACGCCGTTAGCCGTAATGACAGCGGTAACAACGATGCGCAGCGGCGGCCCAGCTCGGCTGCTCGTCTAGCGTCCCTGCTCCGGTACTGGCTGACTGTCCACTGTGGACCTGTCGGTGGTTAAAGCCACGGCTGGATACTGTTCTGTTGGGACTCGTCTCTTTGACTACACAGCCATCTTTGTTTTTTTTTGTTTTTTTTCCACGTCCGTCTCCCCCGAGTTCACCCTGTTCAGCCTTTACGACTCCGGGTCAAATTCGCTCTCGGACAGGTTCTCGATCGTATGCTATAAAAGAAGTTACCTATGGAAAAGTAGTATTTTGCCCGTATCTGTGACGGCCTCTATATGCCAGTGGCTACTCCAGTGCAGCCGGGAATTGGCTGACAGCGGACTGTTTTGTTGTAGCAGTTGACTTGGGGTATTTAAAGAGTTTTTAAGAGCGCATGCGTACTGAGGACCTGCGAGTGGTGGTCGGAAGGGGGGGGGGGGGGTACGACAGGGCTCGGAGGTGACTTAAATGCTATGGGGATAGACTTCTCCAACAGATGACTCATAGTTTGCCGAATTTACGAGCGTCAAAACACTTTTATAGCTCATAGAGTGTTAAATAAAACAAAAACAAAAATGCCCCGCACCTGCTGATTCGGTATGTTGATGGCATCACAGTGGTTCAACTGGTTCTGAGACCCTGAGTTGTTTGTGTGTGAAGGATGCATAAATAATTGAGCCAGAAAAACAAGGTGATCCAGACCTATGCTTCAGTTCTTTAGATGTGTGTGTGTGTGATCTGAGGCCCTTGAGAGCCTAAGGGGTGCAGTGTGTGTGTGTGTGTGTGTGTGTGGGTAGGTGGGGGAGGATGTTAAAGTGTCAGCTGTCTTCAGTCAGGAGGGACACTGCTAACCCCTCCCTCTGAACACACAGATATACCCTATTTGGTCTGCGTGGAATGGCAAGGAAGCCCAGCCAGTCTCAGCTATGCAAACACAGTTTCGCCAACAGTCGTCTCACAGTGACTGCTGGTCACTTCCCGTTACTGGCGACGGCAGACGTGATCAAAAATATTGCAAGACGCTGGTAGCGTACTGGCTTTTTGATCCCTGAAAGTCAGGATAAGTTTTGCCAGGTGGAAAGATAGGCCACATGCCAAAAGAACGGGCACCACTACATCGAGGGACGTAGCGTTCAGTTGGATCCGCTGGTGTTTTGATGTGTAGCTCTTGCTAGAACAGAAGGTTCAAGGTCATCATCCGCGTAGTCTCTGTGTCCATGTACCAGCCAGGTTGAAACCTCTTGTAGTCCACCCCCCGATGCACACAGTGCCCGATGTCAGAGAGAAGACAGAGCGACCGGTTGGTGTCGGTTTATTCCAGGTTTATTGGAATATTCGAGTCACGGAACCTCTGTGACTGATCTGTGACTTGGAGTACTTACACACAGGCAGCATTAAAGCTGCACAAACTGACATGATGCCCGCATCATCAGTGACATCACTCCTTCATGTGACATGTCAGTTGCCTGACTGACTGAGTAGCCTTCAATTGTGGCCCTGACCTTGGACACCGTTGCAAAAATAAGAGCTATGGGTTTACGAATGTGTCGTAAAGCAATTTAGATCAGAGCTCCTAGCAGGGAGGGTGGTGTGTGTGTGTGCGTGTGTGTGTGTGTGTGTGGGGGGGGGGGGGGTCAGTATCATCACAGCAAGTGAAAATGGCTGCCAGACATGATAATATATCACATCCTCATTGTAACCACAGCTGGAAACACACACAAAAAAAGCACAAGTATTTTCATTAATACATCACGACAAGAGAAACACTGATATGAGTTTAAATCCAGCTTCCTTAACACTCTCATTAGTGACTCACAACCTCCCCCAAGAACCCCACTAACAGAACACACCCTCTACACAATCTCATGATCTCTCTCTCTCACACACACACTCACTCCTCCTTGTACTTGTATCTTTGTCAGGACTTTCATTCGGAGATGTCAGTTGAGGTGGTTCAGGCATCTGGTGAGGATGCCTCCTGGACGCCTCCCTCAGGAGGTTTTCCAGGCATGTCCAACCGGGAGGAGGCCTCGAGGCCGACCCAGGACACGCTGGAGGGATCGTATCTCTCGGCTGGCCTGGGAACGCCTCGGGATTCCCCCGGAAGAGCTTGTGGATGTGGCTGGGGAGAGGACAGTCTGGGCTTCCTTGCTGAATCTGCTGCCCACGCGACCTGGACCAACCGGATCCGCAGAGGACGACGAGACGAGACGAGACGAGACGAGACGAGGACTTTCATGGATGTAACACATTCCCTAGCCCCTAACCCGAAACCGAACCATCTAAGCCAACTGCCTGACCCTAACCTTGACCCTCAACCTAACCAGAACCTGATTCTGACCTCGACCCTAAAACCAAGTGTTGACCTTCTCTGATGATTTGAGAACCGGCTAAAATGTCTTCACGTTAAAAAAAAGTCCTCACTCTGTTGCTTAACTATGTATTCTAGTCCTCAATAAGTAGCAAGTACAAGGAAAACACACACACACACACACACACACACACACACACACACACACACACACACACACATTTGTGAGATCTATCTGTCCTCATCAATCAGATGCTATTCAATCGCCCGAGAGTAAATCACGTCATTTGCCGGTCATTCACAGTTTCGGCTGACAAGAAATCAGCGATATTGTCTGGAACAATGAAAGTGATGAACCTGATCTGATCAGACAGTCAGTCAGGGGGCTGCTGGCTGATCCTGGTGTCAGGAATCTCAGCTTGCTGCTTTCGGGCAGTGGCTTCGGTGGTGTCCTGCAGCAGAGACTTCTGCTGTTGGAGGGACTGAGTGGAAGCAGCTGCTGGGTTGGAGGAGGGGTGGTGCTGCCCCTCTGTGGTTTGTGGTTCTGAGTTGGGCAGAGGGGATACACTGGGTGCCCGGTGTGGGCCGATTTGTTTTGGGTTCTTGGAGCCTGTTGGAGCCGTATGAGCCCTGTCAACATCTGTGTTTGACACATTCTGACCTGAGTCATGAATAACTCGCCTGCTCGGGTGCCTCCTGGTTGAGTCAGTAGAGGTGCACTCTGGTTTCTGGTAGCCAGGTGTGGCTTCTGAAGGTACAGAATGTACTCTCCCTGTTAATAGTTGCCGTGGTGGTTTGTCCTCGTCTGTGCATCTGCCTAGACTCATCCTCATGTGTGCCTCATCATGTCCCCTGAGCTCAGAGAGCATTTCCCCTATGTGTCCTGGTCTTTCGTCTGTTGTCGCTTCTGCTACATCGGTGTGAGCTGGCGTCTCTGTCCTCCCTGGTTCTTCCCCAATAGCATCTGTGCTCTTCTCAGGTTTGTGTGTTACTGCCCCCTGCCTGCAAAGTGAAGCCATAGCCTTCACCCACGGATTCAGCAGGGTCTGTTCCGCCGTCATCCTGACGGTGGGGTCCGGCTGAAGCAGCGCTCTGACAAGGCTTCTGGCTTCTGCATACACAACAGAGTAAGAACTTTGTGTTTGTGTGTAAGGAAACGTTTACCAGATTAATGCCGTATTTCTTTATTCCTTACCCTCTGAGATGGTATCCCAATATGGGGGCAGAAAGTGGAGCTGCCCTTGTTTGATTATCTGGAACAGTTCTTCCTGGTCCCGATCCCGACTTCGAAATGGGGGGAAGCCACACAAGAGAATATAGAGGATAACACCCAGCGCCCACACGTCCACCTCCACCCCGTAACCTGCTGGGCCAGCAGTTACCATGATAACGTAGCCTTTTAAGTTATGTTAAAATAACAGAAGGATGCAGTGAAGAGTTGTAAAATCAGAACAGCTGAGTTTGGGTTTCACAGCAGCACTAACCTGTCTCGGAGAGAATCTCTGGAGCGACATACGTGGGCGTGCCACAGATCGTGAAGACGGGCTCCGTCACCACCATGGCCAGACCAAAGTCCCCGAGCTTCAGCCGACTGATGCCAGCAGCGACCTGCTCCAACTGAGGTGAGGACAGGGAGCAACAGCTGCATTTACTGAAACACCTGCGTCGCAGTCCATCTGACATAATAATCCTGCCAATGCACCTCAAGTTAATATGCTTCCATCGAATGGCATTTTATATTTCAACGGCTCTTGATGTGGCTGTGAATTAGCTGGTGAGAAAAAAGGCTTGAGTTGGTGGAGATAAACAGGAGAGTCAAAATTAGAATGAATGTGTACTTGACATCGGTGTGCTAACACCTCTACCATATCAGGCTGTGAAATGCTTGTGTGTGTGTGTGTGTGTGTGCCCGTGCGCGCGAGCACGCATTATGAGGCAAATTACAGGCTGCACAAATTGAAAATAATTCACTCTCTAAATATTTGACATTTCTGCTCTGTTTTGGCAGGGGTATTTTTAGCATTGACAGCTCTGGCAAGGGTAGAGTGAGCCAGACCAAAAACTAATCAGCCGGGGCCATCAGATGTGGGCCATATACGGTCCACTCACCCTGAGTCAACTCCGTCAGCCAATGCCAAATATGGGCCTTTGGGGAACTGAGCTGAGAACAGATGTGAGCCACAACCGTTCATCGTTATCTGGGTTACTGTCACAAGGACTCCCCTGTCAGCTTCAGACCCAGAGACTCAAAGATGAATCTTCCCTGTTTTATTAGTTCACCGACTCTGATGCTCACCAGCAGGTTCTCTGGTTTCACGTCTCGGTGGACGATGCTCCTGCAGTGGATGTAATGCAGCGCTTCACTCACGTCTGACACCATCAGTCCCGCCTCTGCCTCTGAAAACCTGCCCCGCTCACTTATGGCTTCAAAGAGATCTCCCCCGCTAACCAGCTCCATGACCAGGTAGGAGTGGGTGTGCGTGTGATGGTGCGCAAAGAGCCGAACGATGCGAGGGTGACACAGGCTCCCGAGAAGACTCAGCTCATTCTGCATCATGTGCTCTCGACCAATCAGCTTTGATCGCTCAACAATTTTCACAGCGAGGGTTTGCCCGTCATCACAGCGGCGACACTCTCGTACCACTGCGAAGTTTCCATCTCCAACCACGCGTCCGATTTCATAGAAGCGTTTGATATCCGACAGGGAGACTGGGCTACCATCTGAGGGGAGGTCAAAGGTCGTTGGGCCTTGTGTGTTTTGGGGTCCTGCACCCAACCCAGGAAGTGGGTTTAACAGCTGTAACAGGGGGCGGCTTTTCTCTTCATCTCCACTTGTCAGCTGAGGCGGTGGAGGGTTGATGTGACTGTCCAGTTTTCTCACTTCCTCCTGCACACTAGGAGAACTTCCTCTTTGCTTCCTCGAGACAGGAGGAAGTGGGACCCTCCTGGATAGTGGATTGATCCGTTCTAGACCATGATGTTTAGCTCTTCTTGTTAAGCAGCTTTCACACAGTGTAGGAGAGGGAATGTGTGCATCCCTAAGACCTTCCTGGTGTTTAAATGGACCAGTGAGAGAGGGCTGCGGCTCCTTGACTCCACCCCTCACATGGAGTTTCTGCAGGTGATTGGGCAGGTGTGCAGTTTTTCTGTATGTATCCTTTTTGTGCGTCCTCTGAGTTTCTACATTTGCATTTTCAAGGTCATGTGTGTCTACAAGCGGAGTTGCGTGAGTATTTGTCTGACTCTTGAGATTTTTATCCCGGTGTGTCTCTTTGTTGCTGTGTGTTCCGCTGACGTCTGTCCCCTCGCTGTATCCGCTGTCGGCCTTGGCGGCTTTATCCGGAGCTGGTCGGAGTTTCTTCTCCCAGACCAACAGTGCTTCGGCTCGGTAGTGGGAATGCTCAGGAAACAGTTCCTCCAGCGCCTCCTGCACACTGCTCAGCTCTGGACGGGCCTTCCCCAGCGCCAGGAAGGCCACGTCCCCTCGGAAGAAGTCACACACACCCTTCACCTAGGATCACGAGCAAAGGTACATTATTATTTCAAGTGACACTTCAGCCCAAAAAGTTTTCTTGAACTCACAAAGATGTTTTTTTCCCCTCAAAAAATTACTTTCTTGAGACTGCAGGATGAATTTATTTGGTTTACAAACTAGTTTTGCTGAATGTGGGAGCTGAAGAGACATTTCCCACTGTTTTGTTGTTGTTCGTAGTTTGTTAGAAGCTGGTCTCCATTCTCTTCAAGCTAAAAACATGGGTTTTCTGGATTATGAGGTCACATAAAAGTAAAACAGGAGAGAAAAACATGATTGTGGGTTCAAGTCACCTGACTGTGGGTAAGTGAAAGGCAAATTTCTGTTTCTGGGTGAAGTATCACTTTAACAGTTGCCGGGGAGGAGCAGGAGGTCAGCAGGGGCCCATACGAACATTTTTGCCTTATGGCCCCAGTAGGTTAACCTGGCCAGGCTTGAGCCTCACCTCTCGGGCGTAGGTGGTGTACAGGCGTGTGACCCTGGCTCTGTGCCAGCGAGGAAACCCCAACGCCTCAGAGATATCCAGTAGCAGC
Source organism: Aulostomus chinensis (assembly GCF_037954235.1). Lineage (NCBI taxonomy): Eukaryota > Metazoa > Chordata > Actinopteri > Syngnathiformes > Aulostomidae > Aulostomus > Aulostomus chinensis. The sequence goes on along the minus strand of NC_141341.1, from coordinate 5,612,726 downwards.
TGCTCGAAGGACACCACGCCCCTGCGGTTCAAAAGCACTGAGACCTTGAAGACAAACAAATAAAAAAGACAGTTATGTGCTTCCTCACCTAAATGACCCTCTCAGTTGCTGATGAGTGGTCTTCCCTTCAAAGCCTCATTAAGAGTGTACAAAACAATTAGCGATTCATAAATCATGGCTGAGGGACGGGCATGCAAAGAAAAAGAAAGAAGAAGAAGCATTTTCATTGGAGGATCAGTACACGCCCCTGAGTATTGACAGAGTCCTCAAACAGGGATTTTGATGCAATATAATTGGCTTACATCTCATGCATTTCGCAAGATACGTGAGCTTTTGTGTCACAGATGATTTTGTCATTCAGGGAAGTAACCTGGCAATGAGGCGAGCTGGATCTCTTTTTTAGTTTGCAGCATAAGAAATGTCCTCAAATTACCCCAAGGTGAACATGGAGCCTCATTTGAGGGTCATTTTGTGAAAAATCCATCAAGTTTTAGTAAAATTTTTATGTAAATCCAGTAGTTAGAACTATTTAGGGTGTGGAAATACTGTGTTCACCTTCCGCAGGGTACTTTGACCACACGGCCGGACGACGGTGACCAGATGAGGCCGCTCGGCGCTCTCCTCTGCATGACGGGTGTGAAAGAGAGGAAGCTGAGGAGGAGGAGGCCGGTGGGTCCTGTGGATCTGTCCTTTAGGGTGGATGTGAAGGGGCCAAGGCTGGGGGGGGCCACCAGCACGCTTCAACAAGGGGACGGGAGGTGCTGATGCAGGGGTGGGGGGAGGAACAGAGAGCCAGACAGCAGAGTTAATAACATTCACGTCATCACCCTGTTGGTGCTCTGGACTGTTACACAAAGAAAACTCCCCAGTAACACAACCCCAGTTCCTCATCCTGTGTGAGTGTGTGAAAACAAATCCGGCTGATCAGATTTGAGTGTTTCCATCACTTGGAGTGCAAGTGCCATTTGAGATTCTTCAAGCTGCTGGTTGAATTATTTAGGCTTCCTTAAGTCAAGCAAATCCCCCCCCCCCCCCCCCCCCCCACATACACACACACACACCTCAACAACAGCTCCTTTGACCTGGTTAGAGCTCATCTGAATCTGCATGATTAATGAGGTTTCAGAGACACAAGCATATCTTTTGACGTTTCACTTTCTGGCTCTGAGAGAGAGAGGGAGAGAGACAGAGATGGGCCCATCCAGTCAGGGAGGGTTTGTTGTTTTCAGACAACAACAGGCAAAAACCCAGAAACATGACCATGCCCCCCTCCGTCCCCCCAACAAGACTCCAGTGGCCCCCTGAGAGTGAACAACAGCACGCACACATACACACACACACACATTCATACGCTGACACACATTTCAAACAACAGAATTTTGTGGTGGACACAAAATCGTCATTCTCTCTGCTTAAAATGGCGGTCCTCAGACTTTCAAATGCGTGTGCAGCTGGAAGAGTGACGAATTCATTTCGATCATTTATAATGCAGTTTTTTCCCCCTAATGCTTATTCTGTCAGTATTTTCGTCTGACATCTTGTTATTGTAATTTAATATACAGTATATACAACTTTTTAAAAGTATTTTACTCTGTTTTATTGCATATTCTAATGAGTGTGTATCCGTGGGATCAAGTATCTTGTTTTGAAGGTTTTGCTCTGTTTCGTTTCCTGTCATCAGTTCAGGGACTGCAGACGGAAACTGGAAGCTGAACCGAAATAAAACCTATTTTCTCTTTCTTTTTTTTCCATTATAAAAATCGCCCCTCCTCTAAATAAACCTAATGTATCAAATAAAACTAATATAAAAATTTAAATCACAGCCCAACATTTTCTTTCTTCAGTAATAAGACTGTGTATGTTGGCAAAGGTTTGTGAGTCAAGAGGTGAATTCAGGTGAAGCCCAGCGTGATATATTTTTCTCAAACATTGCCTAGATAATCGTTTTTTTTATGTATCTATCATTAAAATGAGCTGAAGTACTTTGCATCCATTCATTCCCTCCACCGACTCACCTGCCGCTCTCCATTTACGCGCCGCCTCATAGCCGTACCGGGGTTTCTGTGGCGGCGTCATGCCGGTCCACATCAGCAGCGAGAAAAAAACAACAACAAAAAAAATCACTTATTTTTCATTCCGTCTCAGTTTCCCGCAAACCGCTGCAGCCTCTCTCTCTCGTTCTCGTCCTCGGATCTGAGCGCTGTAAGCTTCCCGGACCCAGTTTACGGCGGTTACCATGGATACACGTAAAGTGACGAGCCGCGGAAACTGGAAAACCGGAAGTAATACACCACAGCATTCAAAGTAAAAGGAAATTTGATAACAGAACCGTTGTTGTAGGTGGCCTAGCCAGGAGAAAACATACTTTTTGTTAGTTTTCATCACTCGGAAATTTACATTAAAGAAATCGATTAAATCCAATATTATGCCCGAGGCAGTCAATGTCGGCGGTGCTTATCGAGGAGCTTTATTTTGAAAGGTTTTGCAGGAAGTCTTATTTTTCGGCGGTCAACGCGGTTTAAAGGTAAGTTCTCAAAAGTTATCCTCATGGTACGTACCGTGTTTCGATATTCGGACATCATTACAAACCACGTTATATGTCAGTGATATCAGGGGATGTGATTTATGCTGTTTGTGTTTGGTGTGACACTGGTGATATGGCTAAAACGGTCATACTGAAACATGCTGTATCTAGTCAAGCTAATCACGCTAATTAGCTTAACGAGACAAACGGGGCAGTGGCGGAAATTGTAAATCATTTTGCCGCATAACACCAACGTTTGCAGCTTGACACAGATGTTCGACCTGTTTGTCAGGAGGATATTTAGAGTGAAGTCTGGATTTTAGAAATTGGTTTTCTAAGTGTGTTTCAGAGGCCTCAGGTTATTGCCATGCATATTATCTGATACCTGGTTTTATCTTTTTTTTCTTTTCTGTGTTTTACCTACAACATTGCATTGTAGTGTTTTTAAATGTGTAAAATGAGCTGCATCCTTGCCACACACACACGCACACACACATATATCCCTTTGTGTATATATTTATACACTCTTTTCTTGTTACTGCTCTAATGCCACTATCAGTACTGAGACAACAACAACAACAAACAAGTAAATACAAAAATAGAAGTCGTAAAACCAGCAATTGAACTTTCAAAATCCACAAAGTCGCAGTAAGAATATAAGATAAAAAAAAAAATCTGACTTGCAGGGGGAGGGTCTGTTTCCATAGTTCCACTGATGGAATCCAATATCTCACACACTCACACATTGAAACACACAGTGTCTTTATTACATGCCCCTAGTGGTTCTGTCTCCATGGATACTGTTAATATTGGATCAGGAAGCAAAAAGTCCTGATCCGGCTCCAGATCCTGGTTTCAGCCAACTGTGTGTGCTGACAGGAATTGAAAACACATGCTGATGGTGCTTTGTGATCATGTGACTAGTAGTAAGGTGTTTTAAGTATTTTGGGGTAGTGTACATCTTTATTGGAGGGTAGGATGCAAGAAAAGGTTCCCAGCTGAACTTGTTGCTGTTGTTGTTGTTAAAAGTTGTATGTGTGTTTTTTTTTCTCCAGTTAAAGATCATGGTTTTGAACTGTAAAATATATTTTGGGTGTTGATGTTTTGTTTGGTGTAGTAGGACAGGTTCTGCTTTGGTGTTAAAGGTGTTTGCAGTATCCTGTGTGGTGCCGCAAACTCTAGTGTGGCCTGTTTCACTCGTAGGCAGATGTATCTGAGCAATAGCAGTATCTGACCAGCAGAGGGGGCAAGCCTACCTACAATCAATCCCAGCAGAGATGTGAACTGGTTGTCTGCAGGAACTGTCCAGCTAGATAAACCTTTATGACTACACTTAGATGATACGCTCCTCAATGGCGTGCCATTTTTATGATTCACATTTTTCTGTGCAAAAACTCCATGTGCCAGTGACCTGAATCTCTCTATCTCTCTCTTTTTCTACTTATTGTTTGTAAAAAAAAAAATAGTGTAAAACACGCACATATTAAAGACGCTGTGAGTAGGAATTGCTGTTTGCCAATTCGTCTTGTCACCAGCTCATCCACTGTTTGGTCTGTGCAATCTAACTTAAAAATCCATCCATCCATTTTCTTCTGCTTATTCCTGTTAAGGGTCGCGGGGGATGGAGCCTATCCCAGCGGCTATGGGCGAGAGGCGGGGTTCACCCTGGACAGGTCGCTAGTCCATCTCAGGACCAACACATAGAGACAGACAACCATTCACACTCACATTCACACCTACGGTCAATTTAGAGTATCAATCAGCCTCGTCCCCTCTTGATGTCTTTTGACAGTGGGAGGCTGCACGGTGGTGCAGTGGTCAGCACTGTCACCTCACAGCAAGAAGGTTCTGGGTTCGAGTCCCGGCTCCAGCACAGGATCTTTCTGTGTGAGTCTGCATGTTCTCCCTGTTCCTGTGTGGGTTCTCTCTGGTACTCCAGCTTCTTCCCACAGTCCAAAGACATCAAGAGCGCTGATCAGGATTAGGCTGCTGTCTTTTAGCTTGATTGTGTCATCAGCTGAACTAAACGTCAGCAGCTTTGCTAAAAAAAAAAAAATTAAAAAAAGCCTCCAGGCTATGATATGGAACTGACCAGGCCCAGGCTAGCTGGTTAGCACACTAACATCAATGGAAGGCTCTGCAGCACAAAACTTAGACATCTTTGACATCATCATTCTTCATTTTCTGTAAAAACTTTTAGGGAAATTTTTAGTGTTGTAGTACTTGCTTATAGTACCTTTAACACCAAGAGCTGCCATGAAAAACTGCATTTTTGATGTTTTCTGGGAAAGTCATCAATACTTGTCATTTGAATGTTGAAACAGTTACAGTAGATCCGTTCTTTGAGGTTCATTTAAGACCGTGGACTGAGTCACGCTCTCACCTCTCCTCTCGTAGCTTGAACTGTCAATTTCTCTTTCAGTTTTTCAAGTGTGTGTGTGATTCGTTGTCAGGTGGGAACGCAGAGGGATTGTTTGAATGAGTGAATGAATTAATAAATGAGGGGTGTCAGAGGGAGTGGCAGTGTTTATTTAGTGGCGCACACACACACACACACACACAGATGTACAGAAAAGAAATGGAAGACTCGTCAACATTCCTCGATTTACGGCTTTCCCAATGTACACTGGCTTTACACACCCACTTGTTACAGATGCTTGCTAGGATAAGTGTGTGTGTGTGCGTGCGTGTGTGTTTTAAGG
>NC_141341.1:5445000-5605000 GCF_037954235.1 Aulostomus chinensis | reverse complement strand
GCTACGGTCTCCTGCTGCTCTGTGACTTCCCCAGCCCCCGAGGACTCGCGCAGTTCTAACGTGTCTGGACGCTGCAGGGTTAACCGGACACATCTGGTGGAATACTGACCCTCCACCGCACCATGATTGATCCAAATACTGGAGTTCCCCTGGTTTATTGTGCCGAGGGCGCAACAGCGCGGTTCACTCGTGTCGTTGGAGTCGTTCAACACTGGAGCTCTCTGCACGGTGGACTCATACCAGCAGTATGACTACAAGTGCTTCTGCTCATCAGTTTTCCAGTCCACCATAGTGTAGAGAGTTGTTGGGAGTAGTTGATGCATGTCAATTCTTTGTTTAGCCTTTGTACGACTCACCCTGGATGCATGTGATATGATGTCATCATTGATGTATGACCTGTAGTGACACATGACCAAACACATGCAGGGAGTGAAGCCACAGAGCTCAGTTTCATCATCAGCTCTGGCTGTTGCCCTCCAAACTGCAGCCTTCATTCTGCACGTCGGCAATTTTATAAAAATATAAAATAATGCTGACATTCAGCAAGCGCTGTCCGACTTCTGTCACACGCCAGAACATTCTTCTTCTCCGCTGGAAGACAGCAGTTGCCAGCGGAAGCGCAACTTTACTGAATGGACCACTGTTTTAGGGCAGCAGAGAAGAAATTGACTTCCCGTATTTCGTCCGAGGGCTAACCAGGAAGTAGCAGGGTCCTGATTCAGAGCTAATCATTTATGTGATGTCTTCTTGTGTCGACTTGTGTGCCTCTTCGCTCCTTTTACATATGTTTTTTTTCCATTCTTGAACATAGTTCTTTTTCTGTTCTATTGTTCTGCAATGGGAGCAACTGCAACTGACTTAATTTCCCCACGGGGATCAACAGAGTATTCTGATTCTGATTCCCAGCCGTCAACCTCGGTTTTGCCGGTATTTCGCCGTTGCTCTGGTACTGGTCTGAGAATCAGAATGAATTCGTTTTCAAGCAGATGTGTCAGATGTTCAGTTTGCTGTTACGGTAACCGAGTCAGTGTAACATCATCTCTAAATACACATTGTAGTGATACACTCACCCTCTAAATACCCTCTTATCTTCACACTCACCACTGCAGGTCAGACAGCATCACGTGAGTGTGTGTTTGCAAGTGTGTGCACAACACAATTGTCACCTCTGCCGGGCTAGCTTGAGGTTATTAGAGGTCAAATGAGTAAAACCAGGCGGCCGGGGTTAAAAGAAGAGACTACAGAAAAGAGAATACAGGGGAGGGAGGACTCTCAAACAACCCCTTCCCCATGCAGAAAAATCAATCATCCCTAGGGCCCCTGCTCATTTTCAACCCCCACACCCCCACCCCCACCCCCTTCGCTCTGCCTTTTATTCCCTCAGGCTTGGGTTTCTTTAGTGTGGCCTCCTCAGATGCTCACACGTGCTTCACATCAAGCTTTAACTACAACAGCTGTCACACACACCAACATCCACCTCACTCAAATAAAAAGAATTTGCTCGGTAGCCATTTTATTTTATTTTTTTTTCAAAAAAACAACAACAAAAAACAAGTATAACACATTCCTTGTCTCTCTATTTCTGTCTCCCCACCCATCACCTCCCCCCTCCTCCCCTTCACCCTCTGCACAGCCTGATGACATCACAAACAGCCGGTATAAATCCAGCCAGTAGGATTGCAGCGCAGCCTGTGGTGCTGACTGACTCTCTCTCTCTTCCTCCAGTCTGCGGCTTACACACACACACACACACACACACTCACACACACCCTCACCCTCACACACACAAGCTGTATCTCCTCCTCATTCCTCTACTCTGCTGCAGACATGGCCGAGGCTTTTGTTGGAACGTGGAACCTGAAAGAGAGCGAGAAATTTGATGAATACATGAAGGAGCTGGGTAAGTGCTACACAAGGGTGTGTGTGTGTGTGTGTGTGTGTGTGTGTGTCTATTATAAGCATGTGAGTGTGTGAGTCAGAGGATGCAGTGCTGCCCAAGCTGCATGTGAGCACATGTGGAAAACCCGGTTGAGTCAAGATAAAAGTGTTCGGTTTAAATAGTGCCGGCAGCTGTCAATGCAGGTGGTGAATGAAAAGGAAAATGGCCGAGGGAGATGATAATGGGTAAATAAGAGGGGAAACAAGATGGAAGAAAAGAGCAGAAGTATAAGGGTCGATAGAGGAACACAGAAGGGGATGGGAACCAAAAGGGGGGGAAGAGGAGGAAGAGTGGTTGACTGCATGGCCTAAGTGGTTGGACTGAGGGAGGGGCTCTCTTTGAGTGGAGAAAAGAAAATCCACCCCACTGTGAGAACCGCTGAATAGTCAACAACTGGCTTTCACACACACCCAACAGCACATTAGCATACAGACACACACACACACACACACACACACACACACTTGTGGCAAATGTGGGTGACCTTATCTGAAAGCCGGTCATTGTTTGGGGGCCTGGGAGAGGTTGAACATCAAGATGGCCCCTGTACTGAGGAGCTAATGGGACAAAAAAATGTACAGATAAAGACTTCTGAGATATCACACACCCTTTAGTGTGTGTGTGTGTGTGTGTGTGTGTGTGTGTGTGTGTGTGTGTGGTGGGGTTATGATTTAAAGCACGCTGAGGTGCTCAAATCGAACTTCTGACCAGCTGATAGGGGACGGTATGTGCAATTGGGACGGAGGTCGTGTCACTGATTGGTCAAAAGTTTTATCGAGTTTACGCCTGAAATGTGTGATATAAATAAACTTGACTGTTTCCAGGTCAGTGGTTGTGACTCCAGGAGTTTAATCAATTTAGAAGTTGTGGAAAACTTTATTGTCCCCCTCAGGGACATTTTTCTTAACTCTGTGTGTGTGTGTGTGTGTGTGTGTGTGTGTGTGTGTGTGTGTGTGTGTGTGTGTGTGTGTGTGTGTGTGTGTGTGTGTGTGTGTGTGAATGAAAGTTTTACTTAAGCCACCCTCAAGGACAAGAGCCAGAGTTATGACCAGTGTAGAAGGGACAGCAAGATTGGGGACAAAGGTCATGTTCCCATCTGGTTAAATGCTGGTTTTGGGGGTCAGTGTTTGTGTCTCCAGTGCGATACGATACATGTTCAAGTGGAGTGAGTTCTTTTTTAAGAACCCAAGAGTTCACTCAAGTGTGTGTGTGCTGGACACATAGAACCGTAAAGAATGACACTAAACTGCAGTATTTTGCTTGTATTTGTGTAGTTTTGTGCATGAGGGTCTGACTCAAACCAGACTGGAGACCAGTGGGGTGACGGTGTTGTGGGATATTTTGGGCCAGTGGGTACGGACAGGGTTGGGGAAATGAATGCAAGACTGTGCAAAGAGAGAGAGAGAGAGATTTATGCCCCATGACCTCAGAGCCATATTACCATCCACCTGTCCCCTCTGGTGACCATAGTCACCAGAGATCCCTCAACCTCTGACCCAGTCCCGTGATCAGTGATGCGTTGGCATATAGAAACACACACACACACACACACACACACACACACACACACACACACACACACACACACACACAGACTGGGCCTCATTCATAAAATCTTCTTATTTACAAATAAGTTTACAAAGTGTTTGTTTGTTTGTTTTTTACTGCTTGTAACGGTCCAATCGAAAGTCCGGTTGATTTCCAAAGTTGTTAGTGACCACCAGGCTTTGCTTCCTGCCTTTATTCGGTGCATAAGAGGTCCTACATATTTGTGTGTAAGAACACCCATGGGTGTTGTTCTGGAGTATTCAAAAGAGGTGGCAAAGCAGTGTTTCACCTCCGGGAGCTGAACCGGATCGTCTACCTCCTCCACAAGAACTGATTTGTTTCCTCGCCCGCGAAGCCTGCGCGTCGGCCAATGAAATGACACAGAGGTGACTAATTATTTGCGCGCATGCAAGCCCAGACAGGCAGCGAGGTCAACGGGATCCTGCAGTGTTTGAAGAACAGGCTGCAGGTTTGGACCGTAGACAAATAGAGATTAAAGAGCGTGGCAGTTGACATAAAGGGCAAATCATTGACTACTGCTAAAAGCCTCCGTTGGCACACCCACTCTGGTCGTGTCTATCATGTTAAAAAAACAAACAAGTACACCCCTTGCCTACCTGGACTCAGGTGTGAGCGCCAGTCTTGTTTATGGATGTTTTTTCATGTATTAAGGCAACAGCATCCTATATCTCCTCCTCTCTGTCTTCCTCAGGCGTGGGTTTCGCTACTCGTAAGGTGGGCAACATGACCAAGCCCACCACCATCATTGCTGTGGATGGGGACAAGGTGACGGTGAAGACTCAGAGCACCATCAAGAACACGGAGATCAGCTTCAAACTGGGAGAGGAGTTTGACGAGACCACCGCCGACGACAGGAAGGTTAAGGTGAGGAGTGCAAAAACTACGATTTTGCACAGGAACGGTTAGAAAGGCGAATGTCTAACGGTAGCAAGCCAAGATCTTCCAAGGCGTCGAGGGAGCCTCAGCATTTCAAGTTGGAGTTTCACCGATAAAGGAAGACAAAAATGAGTGTGAGCGGCGTATCTGAGGGACTTTTGCATCCAGCGAAGCAAATAAGGCTTCCCTTGGTGTGCATGAGGCTGCAGGCAAACGTGGCCGCCTGCCTCTTGGTCACTGTGAGTCAAATCAATTCTCTGCCGGAGTCAAAATATAAAGAGCCGACGCAGAGCAGCTTTCCGTAAGAGGAGATATTTTCATATGAGATGTCAAAATGAAAGTAATTGCTATGAATTGTTTCCTGGCTGTCAGTGACTCCAGTGAGATGAATCTTTATCACGTGTCTGTACAAACAACGGGAGGAGGGGGCGGTCCGATCAATTCATCCGTGCACACGCAGAGTTAATTTTAATCCCGTTGGGGATGAAAGGGAAAGCTCCTCTCAATGCAGCGAAGGGAGATCAAGTGATTGGCTGCAACGCGAGAAGAGTGCCAGCATCGATTGATGGATCAGAAATGCACCGGACGGTGAACGACTGTAGTGATGATATCTGCATCCAGGCTATGTGATGACTCAGGTAAGGGTGGCCTCCTGCCCTGCTCACAGATTTACAGAGTCAGGTGACACGCTGCCAATGACCTCAACAGGAAAAGGGGGCGGGGGCTGGGGGGACGAATGCGTCGTCAAGCCGTTTGTTTTTCTTAGTCTGACAGTTTGTGTTACATGATGTTGTGATAATTTTCTATTCAATGTTCAAGTTCCCTGGGGGCTGCAAAGCCACAAGAGTGAGATTGACAGTATGAAAAACAAGCAGTAGAACAGATGAGAGGGAACCTGGGCCACAGACCGGAACCTGCCATTCAATAAACTCCTGATTACAGATCGAATCTCTTGAGTCTTGTATTTGTACTGCAATATGTCCTCACAGACATTCTAAGTACTGATTTGTGTCCTGTGTCCAGATATTACATCGATGTATAAGATAGAAAAAGAAATATCCGACTGGAGCCGTCTGGTTGAAAAAAAGGAGTCTCAAAAAACACAGAGTTTTTGGACAAAAATGCAGCAGAAGTGACAGCTTTTGATTGAAGTGAATGAGCTGTAAAAGAACTGCAGTAAATCAGGGTGATCCAGGGAGAGTCGGACGAATGGGTGATGGACAAACCTCTGCCAAGGTTCATGTCATATGTCATGACAATGAAACTTTGAGTGAGTCACTCTTCGCCTCATGCTCCACCCCTCCACCAAGTAGGTCTGCAGCCAGACAAACAGACCGTAAAAGAAAAAGTAAAAAAAACAAAACAGGAGTTGGAGTTAGTTCACTCCCTGAATGTGTGCACGTGTGTGTGCGTGTCGGTGTATCTAAGTGTGTGTGTCTCTCTCTCTGCTGCAGTCCACCGTGACAGTACAGGATGGGAAGATGGTGCACGTACAGAAGTGGGACGGCAAAGAGACCAGCCTGGTTAGGGAAGTCAACGGAAACGCCCTCACGCTGGTCGGTGCCCCTCAAACATTCCTGCCTTCGTATTTCTACGGGTGTTTGTTGTGTTTGACCGTCCTCGTGTCTCACCCTCACAGACGCTCACCCTGGGAGATGTCGTCTGCACGCGTCGCTATGAGAAGGCCCAGTAAAGCTCACCTGGAGCCCTCCTCCCCCAGGGGTCTCCTCACAGCCACTAAAGAAAGTATCCCATTTCTGACATCTCAAACCTACGTCATCGGTCACCTCGCCGATTCCTTCAACATCCCTTCATGCAGAAGGGTCAGTATTAATGCTAACTGCTGACTGAGACCCCACCCCCACCCTCCTACTCTTTATATGTAACGTTCCTTCTACTGTAAGAAAACACTGAATAAATTCCACTGATATGTTGTTGTATTCCAGGTTTTTATTTTGTTTTCTGTTGCATGGTGCCTACGACAAACCTGGGACAGTGTTTGATGATTCAGAACTGAAAAATTCAAACTGTTAGAAGAACTGATAAAAAGATCATGAAAGAAAGAACCGCCTCCTGGATGTTTCATTTCCTCCGAATGTTGAAGTGTCTAAATATGGTAAAAGGAAGTTCATTCATTAATGATTTTATATATATGTAAAAATGTCCATCCATCGTCCTCTTATTCCTACACATTAAGGGTCGCGGGGGGGCTGGAGCCTATCCCAGCGTCAACGGGCAAGAGGCGGGGTTCACCCTGGACAGGTCGCCAGTCCATCACAGGGCCAACACACAGAGACAGACAACCATTCACACTCACAGTCACACCTACAGTCAATTTAGAGTATCAATCAGCCTCGTCCCCTCTTGATGTCTTTGGACTGTGGGAGGAAGCTGGAGTACCAGAGAGAACCCACACAGGAACAGGGAGAACATGGAGACTCACACAGAAAGATCCTGTGCCCGAGCCGGGACTCGAACCCAGAACCTTCTTACTGTGAGGCCACAGTGCTGACCACTGCACCACCGTGCCACCATGTGAAAATGTGTGTGTGTATTAATTTCAACGTGTTCCCTCAGTTTTTTTTATTTTGAGGTCACAGGATATCACTCAAGAGGTAGTTTTAAAAAATTTAGGACAGAAGTTATATCTTGTGGCCTCAAAATAACTAAATAGAGGCAACAATTTATATTTTACAGCCTCAAAAAAACAAGTTATATTTGAGAAAATTCTTCCTGAGGCCACTCGAAAAAATCCATCCGTAGTTCGGTCGTATAAACACTGACAGCTGTGGAAAGAAGCGTTTTTTTGCGGGGGGGGGGGGGGGGGTCAGACAGCTTTACATGTCAGTTGGATTCAAAGAATGGTGGAGTTTGTCAGGAGAAAAGCTTCTGTTGGTGGGTTTGACTCACGGGTGCAGACTGAAAGAGTCTGTGACTTGGTTCTCGATCCCTGTCAGAGATGAGACACTTCCTCCTAACTGACTAGGAAAAAAACACAGCACACGTCCCCTCTGTGACTTAAGCATCAACCAAATGGTCGTCGGGCAGATTTCCTGTCAGGAAATCCCCCTCAGACAAAGCTTGGGATAAGATGTGATCCAAGCTGAGGCAGTGAATGAGCCAAAACCAGATCACTTGATTGTCACCTCTTTTTTTTCTTCAACATGTAAACTTCCCGAGTGACCCCCTGGACTCCTGAGCTCCGTCAGGACTCCAGTTTGATGAACCTGAGTCGAAACCTGCTGCGTCTCGAAGAAAACTAACAGCAGAATAGAGTTGACAAGTGCAACACAACTGTGCTCCTCTTTAATCACCTAAAGAGTGTGACCACAGTTTCCATCCCTGCAGGTTCCGAGGACTTGCTGGAGGCTAATTATAGCCCCCTAACTCTCACTGTGTGTGTGTGCGTGTGTGTGTGTGTGTTGCTTTTTTCCCTGGCTAGGTGAGAGGAAAGTTGTGTTAAAGCAGGTGACTGCAGTGTAGTGTCATGCACTTCTACAATTAGGTGTCGCTTTTTGAATTCAGATCATTCCCTCCCGCGGGAGGCTGGCGTCATGTGACAGCCACAGACGGCAGGGTGGAGGGGGAAGAGCGCAGGATGGAGCCGGCGTTTCCCTCCAGCCCATAGAAGGATGAACCCCGCGCAACTAAAATAAAAAAAAATTAAAAAATGTTAGGGAGGCGCACTTTAAGGGGATGTTCAGAATGTGGGGACGTAGCGTTGTCGTGGGGACATCCTGACTGTCCCCCAACCCTTTAAACATCTGTGGGAACTTCACATCATGGGTGGATGCTATTTGGCTGAACATTCAGGATGTTCTCGGAACTTTAGGGAATATCTTTGGGGATCCTATGGAGGGCGTTCCCTCTAGGTCCCATAAACTTTCCTGTCATGTTCTACTCTTTTTTTTTCTTTTTTTTTTTTTAGTTTTTAGTTTTGATCATGTACAAAAAAACAAAAACAAAACAACAACAACAAAAAAAGCCACTTATTGTGGCAGACTTGGCTTCAGCTCATTTCACCTGCAGTCCCGTGACAGGTTGCAGTCAGTCAGCTCAGACACGACAACAGTACAACAACAGTACAACAACACTGACACACAAAATGACACAAATACAGAGTTGGCCGTGACAGGTTGTGACAGAACGTGAGGGCTGTGTTCCCTGAGCATCTGCCAAACAACAACAACAACCCCCACCCCCCCTTACAGAACTGTGGGAACTTTATGTCCTTTAAACCAGCTGAGATGTTCTCAGGACATTGTGGGGATATGCAAAGTGTAAGATGGGGAATTTCTTCAAAAATAAGAAGTCTTCATGGGAACGTTCCAACACAACCGACAGAAGGAGTTACATTTTCTCCCTCAGTCTAAATATTACGGAACTTTCAAACGCATTTATTTTAACAAAAAAAAAAAAAAAAAAAGGAGAAGAAGAAGAAGTTTTGATTTGGATGTTCTCCACCTTTGGAGAACGTACAAAGAAAAGGGTCCTTCAGTGTTTCCGTCGTGTGTGGGATTCCACCTTTGGTTCACGTATTCACGCCCGCTGAAATCACGACGGCTGTACGTTACGCATTCTATCATACGGTGAATTTATATTCCTAGCCAGGATCACAAAGAACATTCATATTATGGAAACTTTAAAAATGTGCGGCATTCAAGAAGACTGATGAATTTACTTTATGAAGCCCTAAATGTATTGAACAGGTTATGATTACATTCATTTATTTCCAGCTTCTTGCTACACGTTCGTCCGTGTGAAGCATCAGAAAAGTACTGAACTACATTGTTTTGGGGCTATCATGAATACAAACGTGTTCTGAGTGGACGACAGCATCCACGCGATCAGAATATTTATTTTCTGCGGTTCTTTTCGGAATTCTTCTCACAATTCAAGAAATGTGCTCTCGCCACCAGGAGTTGGTTTAACCTGCTGATTGGATGTTAATTTTAGAGGCCCTGCCAAAGCCGGAGCCACGCTAGCTGTTCCTGGTGTTTATGCTAAGCTAAGCTAAACTTTCTGCTCATAGACAAGAGACTGATCATCAAGATGTGATCATGTGGGTCAACCTGGGTCAGGGCGAGGCTACTGGGATTCTTTGGCCCTGCACCACATCTGTCTTTTGGGTGTAAAAGAGGAGGTTTGTTGGACATCGTGGGGACCCTGGTGGAAAGAGGATTTTATGTGTAATTAATTAAAAAAAAGAAAAAAAAGACAGATCTTCTTCAGTTTGAACCAGAAAGCCAAAAAATACTCCCAAAATCTCCAGTCATCAGCAGGTTTTCCTCCAAATTCATCCAACACATGCTAGAAAGTTTTTCAACTGTTATTTTTTTTCCCCCTGGAGGCAGCAGAAAAGCTCCATATGTCAGTTAATAAATGGCTGAGGGAAAAAAAACAACAACCCTCCAGATCCCCACAAGGGCAAATTATTTGCAATAACGCAACACAAGCCGAGACATCCAGTTGCAGAAGGTCAGGGGTCGAATCAAATGTTACAACACAAGGTTTTTCAGAAACTGAGAGAAAGGAGTAATGCAAAAAAATAAAAATAAAAAAATAAAAAATGAAGAGGAGTCTCGGGACTGACCACAGGAGTCCCTGCCAAGCCTCAGCAGCTGGAAATCATAATCCCCATCGTACGAGCACATGTGGAAAATCTGGGTCGAGCGAATACAGAGAATCTCTCAAATGTCAACATCCCAATGCCACCTTTAACACTGGAGCTTTATCTCTGGGGAGGGGGGGGGGGGGGGGGGGAAGCTTCTCTGTCCACTTTGTGCAACTTTGACCTCCGCTCTGACAGCCTGTTGTGTAAATCAGTCCTGCCACAAGACACTTGCCTCATTGGTAAACGTCTCTTGACCCTGCAAGTGGGTCCAAGAGCAGAGCCCAGAGTGTCTCATGTACAGGAGGAGGGACTTTGAGATCCGAGAACAAAGACACACGGAGCCGGTTTTTAACCTTTATGGAATAAAAACAGTTTTAATGGAGTTGACATGCAGGAAGGGAGACAATAGAGACACAAACACGAGAGTAAGCAGTGAATAACTCAGGATATCACCGCAGCATGAGGTTCCTGTCTCGCTAACTTGTCATGCACTACACTTCCGCTTGGTGTTTTTACTACTTCCTATGAGAGTGTGTGCAGGGGTGGTGTTATCTCTGTTCATGCCAGAGCCGTTTTTACTCTCCTCATGTTTTCCCAGATCATTAGAAACCGGAGAGCTGTAAATAATATGAGGACTTCAACAGAGACAGCTCCATGCTGCCTTATTGCTTCCACCTATCTGGTTGCAGCAGATGTGTAAGCTCCTCCCCTCTGTGGGGTGAGCCAAAGGTTATTTCAGGACAAGTACGGGTTATCTGATGATTTGTTTAACGACACAGTTTGACCCTTGTTTGATGATTTTTTTTTTTTTTAAACCAACTGAAAGAAAGATGAATGTGTTTCTAATGACCTCCGCTAAGAGGTTCATTTATCTCCATCAGATGTCGTAACAAAGCATATTTTAAAATTAGATTCGCTAAGTTGTTTTTTTTTGTTGTTTTTTTTGTTTCTACTTTTTTTTTTTTTTTTTTTCCCTGCAGAATTACACAAAAACTAGCAACTAGATGTTCAGACGGTGGAGGGATGCAGGCGTGGCGAAGGGAAAAAAAAAAAAATCCATTCAAAGTTTGAATCCCATCCATCAGACACCGAGGAAAAACTGCACTTTTCTGCACTGGATTTGGTTGGGTTTTTGTTTTCTGTTTGTCAGCATAACTGCATGAAAATTAACCCAAAAACTCTCACCAAACTCGGTGGAAGGGCGAAGCAGTGACAGGAAGAATCCCTGATCCGTGAGCTGGCTTAGCCTCATGATATCCTGCATTTTCATCCCCACCGGGTTTGGTGGAGGTCTGCGCCCACCCTAACTTTAACGACTGATGGTTTCTCTAATAAGACTGTTGGTGGAAAGATAATTAAAAAGATACGCAGTAGGAAGACTGTCGTTCCATCTGTGACTAACCACTTCCTCTCTTGCACGTCTAGCTGCTGCAGTGTGTGTGACTGTAGGTGTGTGTGTGTGTGTGTGTGTGTGTGTTTGTCTCAGCTGTGTTTGTGAGATTTATGTTTCTTGTGTTTCTTCTTCTTTTTCTCCTCTCTGTCATGAGTGTGATCGCGGCGCTTCCTCTTGGATTTACATTCGTCACTGCTGCTGCTGCTGCTGTCACTCTCGGACTCCTTTCTTTCCCTCTTCCTCTTCTTCTTCATTTTCTTTTCCTTTCAGAGGGAAACATACCACCAAAAAAAAAAAAAGAAAAAAAAAAAAGACGTGAGAGTTCTTTCTTCAGATGAGTCAGAATTTACAAGGAAAGGGACAATAACTGTGACACATTCACCTTCTTTTTCTTCTTCTTCTTGTCTGGGTCTTTCTGTGGTACAGCTGAAGGGGTCTGCTGCTGCCGTGGCTCTTCATCGTCCTCTTCTGGCAGAAGAGCGTACTGCAGGCCCGGAGCAGTGAAACAGTCCTTTGTAAAGTGACCTGACGGAGTGATGGTTTATTCAGTTAAATTATTTGTTTCAGTAGAGACATGAAAGAAAAAACAACAACACTTCTCTTCCTCTCTGATGCTGTATTGATGCTTTGTTGTGTTACCTTTGCAGCCGCACTTTGAGCATGTTGTGTTGAGCACAGCCTCCAGGGTGATCCTGTTGCCCGTGTGGTCTCTGAACTGCCTTCGCCGCCTCGCATCCTGCCTGCAAACACACCCAGATGACAAGGGCACGCACCTGTACCTGCCACAAACACATACTAATCTAGAAGAACATACTCTGCCATGACGTTGTTGGGGTCCAGGTCCCGCCCAGTCCCCTGATTGACAGCTTTCATTGAAAAGGACAGCTTGACCTTTTCTCCTTGAATCTAAGAGGTGAGAGGACGGAGCTGAGGACATTCTCATCTGATATGGGGTGTTACATACAACAATCTGTGTGTGTGTGTGTGTGTGTGTGTGTGTGTGTTTACCTCTCTACCAATGACTTTAATCCACACCTGTTCCCCCACATCAACAATCTCGGAGGCACTCTCGACACGTGTGGCCGACATTTCACTCACATGAACCAGGCCTGCGTGCGTGTGTGTGTAAGAAAATGGACTTTAGACAATGAGATGTAAAATGCATAAAATGTGTGGAGAATTTAACATCACATACATCTTTGTGTTGCTGAAGATTCCAGTCAAAGTATTATTCTGTCAACAATTTCATGTTGTGGTATTTGTCATTCTGAACACTAAGTACTCCTAACTCAGACGAAATGTTGCTGCCAGAAAATGAGAAAGATGGCTCCCAAAAGCATTCTGAACTACATTCACAGGTAGGAAAGATACAAGGTTCTCTAAGAGTTATTTCTCTCCTGAACTGTACAAATAAAATGCGCCTGTTTCACATTATTGTTGAGAAAAAAACAATCGGTTTCTCAGGGATGGCTTTTGCAGGGATTGGCAGGCATGGCTCAGAGGTACAATCGATGGATGGATGGTTAAAAAACAATGAAGTTGCAAGTGTTGAATTTTCACTCAGTTTCGCCCTCCAGTGGTGACATTGAGCAACTGGTGATTGTTTTAACATACCAGCTGATGTGATTGGTTTCCACTGAAATGATGACTACCAGTCCTTTATTCACATGTCCCTCTGATCGGTTTCATCTTTTTAAACATGTGATACGAGCTGAAAGTATTCATGTGCAAATTCACTCACCTTCCTTCTTGTACCCTGGCAGGCGGACAAAAGCTCCATAGGTCTGCACGGAGACCACCTCCCCCTTGGAGATGGTGTACAGCGGTGGGAGGCCGTCCAGTCCGCCGGGCTCTGGTGCGGGGCCATCGCTGTCAGACATCGTCTACACGTATGCTGAAGTGAATCTAGAAGACTGACAAACACATTGTACTATATATTGTTCTGTAAAAGAACTTTAGATTCAAGGTTGTTTTTGTTCCCAAAGGGAACCTTTGGAGAACCCACATAATACTGACATAAACACAAGTTCTTTAAGAGATGGATGTTTGAAAAGGGTTAAAGAAAAAATGCAGTTTCAGCATAACCTCCAGCTGGATCATAACCGAGGGAATGGCAGGAAGGACACTGTGATAATGGGTTACGTCTTGATATGTGTAACGATCACCACAACAACTTATATCCTAGTTAAAAAGCATTTGAACGCAAAATACTCATCATATCCATCTTAAAAATGCATTTTAGGACTTTTAAATAGATGCGACAGAATGCTACTACGAATGTGTACGTAGTGAAAATGATTGTGTGTGTTTTTGGCGTCTGGCAAGGACACAAGGTGAGCGAATTCTCTTGGCGACTTACAGAGATCTCAAATAGTCACTTCGCTTTGATTGGCACCATCAAGTGTCCTACGTTTGAATAAAAAACAACAAAATCCTTGACTGACCCCGCTTTTCCTGCCGCACTTCCAGTTGCCCATGCTGAATAATTCATATCTGCTTTGATTCGGTTGAGGTAAAAACAATGAAGCTAAAAGAATCGTCTTGGATAGAACAGAAAAGTAGATTCAGTTCACAACTGCTGCAGCGATGTAACATGGATAGTAGCAGCCATGCTAACGTTAGCGAGATTACAACGTTCCCGTCTACCAGCTAAACTCGTGAACCCAACAAAAAACAGATAAACAGAATAATCAGTGGGTGCATGGTAATCACGTGCAGGCTTTAAAAGTCTGGAGATTTAACAAACGAAAAATAATTTAAGCTACAATTATTCTTACCTTTCGTACTAGCCCTGCTAACTTCGCTTTAACATCCGGGTCAACGTAGTTTGACAACAAGCTAAGCAGCCAATCACAACAGCCGACGCACACCTTGACCAATCAGAATGCTCCTCTCGGGCGGAAGTTGTCTGCCTCTGTTCTTTGTCGCTGTAACGCTCGACGTCCCTTCATGAAAGACGACCATTCTTTTTTTTGTCAATTAAAGCATTGAAACTCAAAGCTTTACACGCTTGTTATCAAGTAACCAGGGAATGATTGAACCCAAGAAGAGAGCGGCGGACATGGCGGTGGTTCCAGCCGCCGTGAAGCGGCCTCGCACTGAGCTAGTGGCGGCTAACCAGTCTCAGCAACTCGTGGCCATGGTAGGAAGTGAACTGAAAGTCTTGTTAGCCATCAAAACGATACGCAGCGTTGTAAACTACTCCTGCATTACTAGACCTGAATAACAGTGCTTCACACGGACTGTGTACATTTCCGATCCTATAAACAAGCAGAAAAAAAGCTACGGTGTGTTGAATTCACTCAGCACCGCCCATTGTTAAGAACGCTATGATGTTGCCATCATCGGGTAATATAACAAAAGGGACCTGTTCATCATGGCTGGTCATCCTCTGAGTAATGGCCTTCAACCCCCAATTTAACTGCACAATGATTTGATATGATGTACTGTAATCACTAATAAGCCCTGATGATGTGAACTACCTCACTAGGGCCCCCCTCGGAGCTCCAGCCTGCAGGCTCCCATCATGCTGATGTCCGGCCATGAGGGCGAGGTCTACTGCTGCAAGTTTCACCCAAACGGCGCTACCTTGGCATCTTCTGGATATGACAGGCTGATATGTAAAGTATTCTTTATCCTCGCCATTGAACCCTCAGAAAGAGGAAGTTCACACATCTTTGTTTAAACATTCAAAATCAGAGCGTCATGTTGCATGCCGTGTTTCCTTGCTGCAGTGATGTGGAACGTTTATGGGGATTGTGAAAATTATGCCACTCTGAAGGGCCACAGTGGAGCAGTGATGGAGCTGCACTACAACACGGATGGCAGGTATAGTAGAAAAGTACACACACAGCACTGATCAGCCCACGAGGACAAATTTGTCTCATTTAGTCACATCACTTTACTTTGTTGGACACTGGACAGCCTGCTGGTTGTCGGGAGTGGAGGAGCCGAAGCTCAGAAGTTGAGCCCTCCAACAATGTCTGGATCCCCTCTCACGGAGAATGACGATGAGAGCTTGAAATACTCGCCAAACCCCTTCAGCTAATCAGTTTTGATGAAACACTCAACACCATCTTCCAAATCAAGAACGACAGTCTTGTTTGGTAGCAGAAGAGAAGGTGGGGACAGTTCTGTCTGGTTTGATGTCTTTGTTATTTCTCCCGGAGGGGATCCAGGCGTAGCCGCAGGGCTTCGATGTTCACACCAGGCTAGGAAGGTATCTGTGTGTCTGCTCATTAAAACTGAACCAATTCATCCAGGTCTGATCGGGTGGCGTTGAAGTTTCTTGAATCAGTGGAGTTTCAGCCGCGGTTGTTTTGGACATCCTGATTTTATTTGATGATTTGATTTTATTACTGTTTTTCAATGTATTCACTAGTCACATAATTAGTGTAGCAGAGTCAGTTTACAGAATTTAAATGTTATAAAAGAACAGTTCTCAGAATCAAATAATAACGCTGGCAGCCATTATGTCAGACTGCTAGTGTGTCATTAGTCCAAGTAGGATTACAGGCCGTCTCGTGATCATGTTAACCAGTGCAGTGATGAGACAGCTCATGCTAGTTTCAACATACTCTCGTTAGCTGAGAGAGAGAGAGTCACCATCTATTGCTGAATTCATGGAGTGCTCCAGCAGGAAGTGACAAAACAAAGTCCTGATATTTCGCTAAACATATAACGGAGTGTTTCCTGTTGTATTTTCCAGCGTTCTGTTCTCAGCAAGCACAGACAAGACTGTAGGTGTGTGGGACAGTGAAACAGGCGAGAGGGTCAAACGTCTGAAAGGCCACACCTCCTTCGTCAACACTTGCTACCCGGCCCGCCGAGGACCCCAGCTGGTCTGCACCGGCAGCGACGACGGGACAGTCAAGGTGAGATTCCCAGCTGCCACTTAGATCGACTAAGAGTTCCCTTCACTTTCAGTGAACCATGTGATGTTTATTTTGGGAAATTACATTTTTGGTGGTGTTTAAAATTTAACTCCCTCGTGCAGTGGTCACCAACCTTTCCAGCTCAAGACCAACTGTGATGTAAGAGGAACACAAGTCAACAAATCTAATCAGAACTCCGTAAAAAAAAAAAAAAAACAAGAATTTTAAATTTGTTTGCTTGTCGTCTTTCTTGTGCTTTCTGTCTCATCCTGGTAAAGCATGAATTCAAACGTTGTACAAATCTGCATCTGCTTGATGTTACTTCCGCATTATTTTTGATCTGTTTATTGCAATTAAATCACAGTAAAATCAAAGTCAGAAGACTAATTTCCTGTGAAACTTCCCTGGCTGTGTGGGCCATGCAGGCTATTTTATTCCTGGTTGATGACAGAAAGAAACGGTGTACTGGCTCAAAACCACTTCTGATGTGAAATATTAACTTAAAATGTATCTGGTATCGACCAGTCAGTCATGATTGACAGGTCTGGGGTTGCCGCTGTCGTTAAACTGTTGTGTTGAAGCCTTAATTGCCTGATAACGGTCTTGTTTATGTCTCTGTGGTAGCTGTGGGATGTCCGCAAGAAAGGCGCCATTCACACTTTCCAGAACACCTACCAGGTGCTGGCTGTCACCTTCAACGACACCAGTGACCAGATTCTGTCAGGAGGCATCGACAACGACATCAAGGTACTGGACTCCAGAACACACACACACACACACACACACACACACACACACACACACACAAACCCTGAAATAACTGAATAATACAGTATAAAAGTGTTTAAGAAAAGCACTGAAAATGAGTCATTTATGATAGGAAGCTTCATAAAAGATCTAATGACCGTCTGTGTTTATTCAACAATAAATCTTAGTATTGAATGGCAACATTGAAGAACTGCTGTTTTTAATTACATCTTTGTGTTTTTTGACCCTTTGCTCCTGGTCCTGGTCCTGGTCCTGGTCCTGGTCCTGGTCCTGGTCTTGATGTTGATGTTGTACAGGTTTGGGACCTGAGGCAGAACAAGCTGATCTACAGTATGCACGGACACGGAGACTCTGTAACTGGACTCAGCCTGAGCTCTGAGGGATCATACCTCCTTTCCAACTCCATGGATAACACAGGTTTTATGTGTGTGTGTGTGTGTGTGTGTGAGAGAGAGAGAGAGAGAGATAGAGAGAGATAGAGAGAAACATGCATTTACAATGTGTTTAAGCTGCAATCCTTTGTGTGACCATTTATTTGTGCCTTGTTTTAGTGCGTATTTGGGACGTCCGGCCATTTGCGCCCAAAGAGAGATGTGTGAAGATTTTCCAGGGCAACGTTCACAACTTTGAAAAGGTAACAAGGCAACAGTCTGACCTTTGATCTCCAAACAGCACCTGCACTGATGATGCAGTCCCTCGCGAACAACATTTTATATACATTGGAGTCAGTGGATGGTGCTAAATAGCAATTTATCCAGCGAACATCCAGTATTGAATCCAAATCCTTCTGAAGCTCTTTTTGAATCCTTGTGTCACCATCCAAGCGTGTACAAGTGACTTGAAAAATTAAAAGTTGCTCATGTCAACGTGGTAACACATGAGAAAGTAACATACACGTCCTCAAAGCTACAAAATCTATGCAGTAATCTGAAGGCCTAAAAAGATCCCTTTCACTACAGTTGAAGTTAAGGACACTAAATATGCATTGACTACAGTCCAATTTTAAATTTTGCTGATGGAAAAATGTGTCTCGGTCAGCAAAGCTGCAGAGCGAAGCCAGCAAAGACGAGCGCAGACGGAGCAGGCAGTTTATGCCCTCCCCTCAGCCAGAGCCACTCCTAGAAGCTCTTACTATTTGACACAGCTGCCCGCCGTGGATCAAGGATGAATTGATTTGCTTTCGCTGGTCAAAGGTCGACATCACCGCGACTTCACCAAAACCATCCGAGGAATACCTTTGGTCCTCTCTCTCTCCGCCTTCTCCGCCACGCAGCGTCAACACACACGTTGGACGGTCGTGTCATTGTTCTGTTCACCTCTTTCAGAATCTGCTGAGGTGCTCTTGGTCGACTGACGGCAGTAAGATAGCCGCGGGCTCAGCTGACAGGTGAGACACACACACACACACACAGATCAAATTCACATTCCTTTTGAGCGTACATCATCTCTAGGCCAAGGTCTCGGTCATTGTTTGGTTCGTGGGAATGTGTCACCTCTGAGCAAGCTGCCGGTTCCTCTCACAGCCAAACCAGCAGAAGAGTCGGCTTGGCATCACCGGGTGTTCTGACCGCGTCGTGTTTGTCTTTTCAGATTTGTTTATATCTGGGACACCACATCACGTAGAATCCTGTACAAGCTGCCGGGCCACGCTGGCTCTGTTAACGAGGTGGTCTTTCACCCAGAGGAGCCCATCGGTGAGTGGCAGTCTTGGATTACCAGCTTTGATCCTAATGACACACGCCGGGGGGGGGGGGGGGGGGGGGTTTGAACAGGAGAAGTTGTAGTTGAACCAGAGCTTCCGTCTGTATGCTTGCTTTTTCGTTGCTCGTTGACGGACCTGAAGTGTTCTATCATAATCATTTCTCTGTTTGTCTCCGCAGTGCTGTCTGGTGCCAGCGATAAACGGCTCTACATGGGAGAAATTCAGTAGAGTGTGTGTGTGTTCGTGTGTGTGTGTGTGTGTGTGCGCGTGTGTGTTTGGTTGTGAATGGGCGGTGTGACAGTTTCTAAATTGTTCTTCAGCTTGTCTCATCACAACCTCAGGACTCGTGTTTGAAGTTCATAGTTTTCAGGCACAAAAACCGTCAAAACTGATTTTTTAAAATTCTGATTTTCTTTTTAATAAAAGTCAGTATTGTGTATGAGAGCTTGTCCCATTCTTTTTTTCATTACTGTTGCAATTATATGGGAATTATTATTTGCTTTTAGAAGCTTTTTTACTGAATGCTGCACGGCATGTAGCTCCCATTTTGGATATATTATTGGTTTTTTTTATTGTTCGGGGTACCAAATATTGATGAAAAACTTGAAGTCATGAAATTTGGAAATGAAGCTAATTTGCATCACAAACAACTGTAGCTCAGTTAGGATCAAATTTGTAAAAATCTATTGCTGAAACAGAGTTTACCTCTGGATTTATTTTGTCTCAAACTACATGGCTTGTGATCGCTTTGATTAAAAAAATATACTGCGGTAAATTTTGACATGGATTTTTTGTTTTAGGGAATTTAGGGTCATAAAATTTGCCTCAAAGGCAGAAAAAAAGTCCCGGAAAGATGAAAGATAAGACGAGTGAAAGTGATTCCCACATCTGTGAAAAATAAAAGAGTTGAACTGAGGAGTTTAAATTGAAAAGGAAGACTGTTCACAGTTGAGAACACCTGCTGTTACTCTTGATTTCTCTTATTAATTTCTTGCATCTTCATAGAAGGGGTGGCACGGTGGTGCAGTGGTTATCACTGTCGCCTCACAGCAAGAAGGTTCCGGGTTTGAGCCCTGGCTGGAGCACGGGGTCTTTCTGTGTGAGTCTCCATGTTCTCCCTGTTCCTGCGTGGGTTCTCTCTGGTACTCCAGCTTCCTCCACAGTCCAAAGACATCAAGAGGGGACGAGGCTGATTGATACTCTAAATTGACTGTAGGTGTGACTGTGAGTGTGAATGGTTGTCTGTCTCTATGTGTTGGCCCTGTGATGGACTGGTGACCCGTCCAGGGTGAACCCCGCCTCTCACCCGAAGGCCGCTGGGATAGGCTCCACCCCCCATGGCCCATAACAGGATAAGCGGTAGAAAATGGATGGATGTTCTCATCACTGAGAATGACACAAGTGAACATGTTGAGACTGTCTCTCACATGATTGCAACTTTTTTCAGGAAACCCAATATTGAAACGCATCAACCATTTAATGTTAGTGCCACTGTGTTTTAAGGGCCCCTCTCAGTCATGCATAGAACCACTGATTCCTCCTCTATGGCATCCCTGATACCCTCCCACTGAATTTTGCATCAGTCAGTTGTTTACTGAGTTTTTACACACCCTCCAGTTAGAATGACCAAGATGGAAGAAATGACATATGACGATAATAACTTAATTCATAAAGCATTTTTTAAAAAAACAAAGCCGGATGTTCAGGAGGATAAGTAGGTCAAAGACGAGAGACCGAATAAAGGTTGAGATCATTTAAGTTAAAACGACAACAAGAGGCGCAAGAACGTTAAAACAAATCAAAAACAATTCGGGACAAGAGGACTAAAAGAGCACAAAAAAGCAATTGTATAAAAATAAGTTTTAAGTTGTGTAAATGCAGTCAGTGACGCAGCCTGAACTCTGCCCGGAAGTCCTTCCAAAACCGAGGGTTGTATTAACCGAAATTAGGCATTAATCAAAAATAATGTAACTCCTACGTTTGTATATTATCTCCATATTAATAGTTTAGACAGGTAACTAAACTCATGCTACAGGTCACACACTTTGAGCCCTTGGTAGCAGGCGTGGAGCTCACTGCCCCTCACAGCAGCTTCTCTCCCAGCGTTGCCAGCTGTTACTCTGTATTAGAAATATATGCAAAAAAAAGGGCTCTACTTTGGACCCCCCCCCCCCCCCACACACACACACACACACACAGTATCTACATGATGGTTACGCCCTTGGAAAATGTTACAGTCACCATCTCACCCCCCCCCCCCCACACACACACACACACAAACAACAACAACAAATATGAGAATTTATGTGCCGAGTTTGTTGTAAAGTTGTAATCTGACTGTTTCAATGCAGCCTTGTTTCCCGCTGACTGTCGTCGGTCTGGTGATAAGGCCGTTATCTGCCTCTCTGGGTGTCTTATCTCACGTGAAGCTCCACATTACACGGTCCCGGCTGCTCGCCGCGGTCGCTGGTCGAGATTAAACAGGCGCTGCTGTGTTTTATTCCGCTCCGCCAGAGTCGCCTCGGGCGGAAGAGACGCGCGGCTCTGACCTCGCTCAGTGTCCGCGCTGGTGGCACCGGGAGGCGGTTACAGAATGTTTAATTTGGGCCTCTTCCATCACCAGTCGCTTTCTTTTGTGCTCCTCTCTCTCTCCGTCTCTCTCTCTCTCTCTCTCTCTCTCTCTCTCTCTCTCTCTCTCTCTCTCTCAGCCCCTCGCTCGCGGGGCTGCCGTTGCTGCTCGGCCGCGCGCGGCGCAGTAGTGACGCACGCGGGTCTGCAGAATCCATGCAGCTCCTCCTCGAGGGGGTCGCGGTGACTGAGAGCCCCCACCCCACCCCACCCCTACTCCCCTCCCTCCCCTCCCCTCCCCTCGCCTCTCTCTCTCTCTCTCACCCCGGCTCCTCCTGCGCACGCCCCGGCACCGATTATTGACAAAAGACGCTGTGAGACGGAGGGAAGGAGTCCGGTGGGGACCCCGGTACCGGTGAGCAGACCAGCCCGTTAACTTATTTCCCTGAACAGCTCGAAGTGAAGACGATCGGGACCACGGAGGGAGGTGGTGGAGGGGGGGACGAGCACTCTTCCGCTCCTAGAAAACCGTGAGTCACAACGGGCTGCTTTGTGTCCGTAGCCGACTGCATGTAGCTAGCGCTGGCAGAAATAACACTGCGGGGTCGGTCCCCTCCTCCCCACCGTCCCCGTGTGATTCGGTATCATATGATGCCCATTTCTGTCTGTAGCCTGGGGCAGATTATGACAGTTTTCCGTCTCTCTTTGTGCCTTTGTGTGTCCCCTCTCCAGAAGGTGTGGCCGAGGTGATTCGGTTGTTGGTGGTGGTCTGACCACAGCAGGCCGGCGTGAAGTGGATACCACCCCCCTCTTCTCCTCTCTCCTCCCTGAAAACACCCGTAATTGGTATTTACCGACAAAACTAGCAGCCTAGATGGGTCACCCACTGTGAGAAGAGACCAGACCATCCTTGTAGGAGGAGGAGGAGGAGGAGGAGGAGGAGGAGGAGGAGGAGGCGGCCTTGGGAAGGTCTATTCAGCCGGGAATGGTGTGAGTTCAGACGGCCAGGCAGTCTGGATTTGACCGGGGACCCGTCATTCCCCCGGAGCCTCCGCGGCTCCAAGCCGCGTCCTGAGCCTTCCAAGATGGGGAAGTGCGACGGAAGATGCACGCTCCTGGTGATCTGCTCCCTGCAGTTGGTGAGTGTGTGTGTGTGTGTGTGTGTGTGTGTGTGTGTGTGTGTGTGTGTGTGTGTGTGTGTGTGTTGTTTGTGTACACAGTCACTTGCCATTTTAATAGGTACACCCAGATAAAACTCAGCAGTACAGAAAAGTCCAGCAGTAAATCACAACTTCATGTAGATTAGAATGTTTGGTTTAAATAAATGTTTGGTGAGAGGCCAATTTCCTTGAAGATTTTGGGTGCTGTTATTGTGGTGCTGCTGAGGAGTTCCTGCTATTATACCACCTCAGTTTGATTCATGTCAGTGAGAATACTAATGGTAGCACCTCTCAGTATAGCTCAGCGTCAGCCTCCAAAATGAGGATTAAAACCCCTCTGAACTCAGATGAGACTGAATGATCCTCATGGGGGAGCGGCTGAAGTTTTCTCAAGGTGTTCCTAGTTAATTGGCCACTGTATGTTTGTGTGCACAGCCAGAGCTGCCACTCACTCAGCGTGAAGGTATAATTAGAGCAGCGTGCTTCAGACCCTCACAGTGTAATCAGGCATTTTTTTTGTTTTGTGTCCAGCTTCTCTGTACAGTCACATTGAAAGCTTTTTAGCTGCAGCTGCTTGGGGTGCCATGCCACAGTACAGGCCTGTGTGTGTGTGTGTGTGTGTGTGTGTGTGTGTGTGTGTGTGTGTACGAAGCTGAGGGAGCAGGGCAAGGGGGCGCTTTGGTGTCATGGCGGTTTGTTGTGAGTGTGTGTTGGATCCAGTCTGGCAAGATGAATTTTGAGTTCAAAACAGAAAGAGGAAAAAAAAAAGGAAAAAGGAGGCCCCATTCACCATCTGGTGTCCATTCTGAAGTTAAAGTTAGCCGCTGCTTGTGTCTGAAAATAGCTCCTGACTGCTGCGCTAAAATGTAATAAGTGTGTAATATGAGACTCTTTCTGCTATTTCTGTGAGTGTGTGTGTGTGTGTGTGAGAGAGATGCAGGCGTGGACGGCAGTAGTGTGAGGCCTCGTTGTTGAGGCTATTGTTTGCCGTCTGATGAGATGTTGTGTGCCAGGGGGACTCAGCTCATAGATCCTCATTAGTTTGGGGGAGCTTTTAGGGGGTGCTCCTCTTTTTACAGTCACTGGACTGGCTGGTGCTCCAGGCAGTTGCCATGGAAACAACTGCGGCAGACGTGCCTATGTGTGTCCCTGTCACTGTGTGTGTGTGTGTGTGTGTGTGTGTGTGTGTGTGTGTGAAATCTTGATTACTCGTGTGTTGATTGTATTTGCATGTGTGTGTTTTAATGTGTTTGTCTATATTCTAAAGTGTGTGTGTGTGTGTGTGTGTGTGTGTGTGTGTGTGTGTGTGTGTGTGTGTGTGTGTGTGTGTGTGTTTATGGCTGCCGTCCCTCAGGTGGCCGCCCTTCAGAGGCAGGTGTTTGATTTTCTGGGGTACCAATGGGCTCCCATACTGGCCAACTTCCTGCACATCATGGCCGTCATCCTGGGCATGTTCGGCACCGTGCAGTTCCGCTTCAGATACCTCATCTTTGTGAGTAAATCCATCACTCCCTGCAGTTTAGGGTTTCTCTTCAAGAACACTTCAATTAACTCTGTTCTTTAACAGTATGCAGTTTGGCTGGTCCTTTGGGTGGGCTGGAACTCCTTCATCATCTGTTTCTATCTGGAGGTTGGAAACCTGTCTCAGGTAAGTTCCTCAAAGCTGTGGGTTCTCTGGCTCTCAGTCTTTTTGAGCTCCTGACCCCATAAAATAAAGCTTTCTATCGTGATCTGAGTCATTCATGTTGGGCCCTCATGTCCAAATAAAATCCTCATCCTGTAGTACAAAAACCTGAACCACTTACATTAAAAGGCTAATTCACTGAACGGCTGTTCATTTCATAATATATTAGCTTTGCATGGGTGTACCAAATAAATTGACCAGTGCGCACATGCCTAGTTCATTGTGCAAATTCATGACAGGGCCCCAGCCGCCACCTACTTATATATGATGTGTGTGAAATGTAATCCAGAGTTTTGATTTAGAAGAATTCAACTTAACTTTCCAGTGGGGTTGGGGAAGTACCAGAGGCAGAGGAGAGTTAATGATGGAGCTTTCTCATATTGAAAAATAAGCACACTGAGTACTAGCGCTCCTACTGCTGTCCAAGTCTCTGGAGACGGGGGTGGGCTTCCTCCCCTCTCCAGCCCGAGATCTCTGCACTGCTGTGTTTATGCATGTGAGCGTGTTGTATTTAAGTTTCTCTCTTTACGAAAAATCATCTGTTACGCTATTGTGTATTTATTTATTTCCACCCCATGAAGTTATTTTAGAGACCCCAAGCTCAGATTACAAGCCGAGCCCTGCATAGTTAAGAATAATATGTTGATTTTGTGCTCAACAAACTGTTCATGTGAGACCAGAAACAGGCAAAATCTTCCTTTTAAACCCCCCTATTAGACAGGAATGGAACAGCCCGTTGGGTCTGAGAGGTATCAGGTATGTAAACACACATAACATTTTAACTTGATGACAAGCTGACCATTTTCTTTCATTCAAATTTTGCATTTTAACATGGCAGAACTATGCGTTAACATGTTAACATTGTGTTAACACGACTCTTCTGGGATGTTATTTGCTCAGAGGGCCGACTGGAGTGGGGTCGTGACCTCAGTTTTCCCTAGTGACCCCTTCACATGCCCCTAAAGTCAGTGTATCCTCTGCATTGCAAAAATGTCAAACTTCCTTTCCAACCAATCAGAGGATTTGCTGCCTTTCTGTTCTATATCTCATTATAAATATTTTCTGCAAGTTGAAGATGCTTTTATTTCCCCTCACACTCTGTAAACCATTAATGGATCCACTGAGAACATTTGAATGGATTTACTGGCAAGAACAAAAGTTGCTTCTCTGCTATCCTGAGCATGTTTGTGTTTGTGTGTTTAGGACAGGGACTTTCTCATGACATTCAACACATCTCTTCATCGTTCATGGTGGATGGAGCACGGTCCTGGTTGCCTGGTAACAGCAGTGCTAGACTCTCACATGGCCCCTGACGACCACCACGTCATCACCGTCTCCGGGTGTCTTCTTGATTACCAGTACATCGAGGTGTTGAGTTCAGCCATCCAGATCTTGTTGGCTGTATGTATCTCAGCAGTCTGGCACGTCCCTGAACACATCCATGCACACTCAGCTGCGGTCGAGGGAATGGGGCGGGGCTTTTCAAATTACTCTCCCGTTCATAGCCTGTGCCCTCTTTGAAGGTGGGACTAAACCTTATAGTCCTGCCCATCACATACAATGTTATGTTTAGGCTAACAAGCATTAAAACATGAGCAGACACTGCTAATAGAAGCTAAAAAAAAATGGATAACAAAAGCTAGCACACTTCAAACAGCCTTTAACACAATTAAAAAAGAAGCTACCAAAGGCTAATACACAGATTCATGTATTTTAATATCCTGTAAATCAAACATTATCCAGACTGATGTGAGCACCCCAACAACAGTCACCCTCTCTTTCACCCTGTCTTCTCCAACAGCTCTTCGGCTTCGTATACGCCTGCTACGTGAGCAAAGTCTTCCAGGATGACGAGGACAGCTGTGAGTGCTTTTGTCTCGTGTGTCTCCTCTGAGCTGCTGGTTGCTGCCAGTTTGCTTCACTTGTGTCATTTTGTCGAGAAAACTGCTGTGTTAGTGATCCATGACTATGAATGTGAAGATGTCTGAGTCAGGCTGAGCGATGTCACCGTGGAGGGTTCCCCCTGGGTGATCTGTGTGTTTGTGTGTGTGTGTGTGTGTGTTCTTAGAGATGTGCAGTGTGTCTGAATGATACCTCACCTCATGTGCCTGAGTTTTTTTACTCCCATTCAACAAACAAAATCAAGGCCGGTGGTTGAAATATGACATCATAAACTTGATGTCATAAAAATGGGAGCGCTTGCTGTGCTATAAGCTTGTTTTGCGTTAACTTGCAGAGAAAAGGGTGCCCCTGTTCTTGAACCTGGGCAACAAAACCTGCTGACTGTAGCACATAAGACTGAGGCTTGTTGGTTTTATGGCTCGTTGGCTGGATTTTATGGTTGGAAAATAAACTTGTCAGTGCTCCCAGAGGGACACGGCGACACTGTTTCTTAATGAAGCAAAAGCTGCAGGTTCTGGTCCAGGCACTTGTAATCTCCTGCCTGGGCTACTGTAACACCCTTTTGGCAGGGCTTCCCGCCTCTGCCCAGACCTTTAGTGCCCATTCAGAGCGTCGATGCCCAGCTGGTCTTCAGTCAGCCTAGATTCACCGGCTTCCCATATCTGAGCAAATACAATTCAAGCCACTTGTACGAGTCTGAAGTTTGAACCCCACTACCTGCCGTCAAAGGTCAGAACCTCATCTCACCTCCTTTGTTCCTCCACCGCTGTGACCCCAGTTCTACGGGGGCTCAGACGACGCTCACCCAGGTCATAACTTCCATTGGAACAAACTCCTCATTTCTGTCAGAACACATCTGTCCAGACTACACCTTGAGCCTTCCGAAGCTTCTTTGTTCAATTTTTTTTAAAGACGAAAAAAAATCCCTCTCAACGTTGCGAACCCTTCCACTCTGAGGTCGTAACTGAGGAAGAAATGTGGTGAACAGCTGGTTCCACTTCTGAAAAAAATGTGCTATTGTTAGTCTCTTTGGTCAAAAGCATCTGCTAGATGACATAATGTAATGTAATAATTTAATGGAACAGTCTTTGGCATCCTGTTCTATGGTTTCCAACAACAACGGGAGCAGCTAAGAAAGAATCACAGCAGTATCCTAGGAATATGAACATTCAGCTGTTGGAGAACAGAATGCGGTGTTATCTTTGTGCTCTTCATCTGTCTTGATACTGGGAGTATTTTTATCAACTGAAGCAACATAAGTCTGGAACTGACTGAGCTGATGGAGAAAGATTCGAAAACCAGGGGCAGAGTCGAATATAATAATGGCCTTAAGGTGTCATAAAACATACTAAATGGGGCATGATACAATCTGGAACTAGATTTTCTTATCAAAATAGAATGCTCTCTTGAAAAAACAAAATAAATGGCTTAAGTGAAATGATGTCATCCCATGTCTGTGTCTCTCCCTTTGAAGTTGATTTCATCGGTGGTTTTGACTCGTACGGGTACCAGCCGCCTCAGAAGTCCTCTCATCTGCAACTGCAGCCTCTGTACACGTGAGTTACAAATATAACATCTCTGGCGTCTTTGTTCTCTGTCTTTATTAAGCTTAGCGTTGAACTTTGTGTCAAGGGGTACTCCAGCAATTTAGTGAAGCACTTGCATGAATTTGGGGACTCTAAAAATAACAGGTAGAACAATTTTTTTTTTTTTTTTTTTGGAAAAAAAGGGAAGCGTTTAATCGCACCCTCGCCCCATTTGTGGATCTTAAACTGCGAGCAACCAATGGAGGGCAGCAACACGCCAAGGCTGCGTCTAGTCTGCCTCAAAGAAGGAGACAACACGCGTCCTTGTGCATGCTCGGTTGTTTTGTAATGATGGAAACAGACACACAAAATTGTTGGGCCATGTTCCTACTTCCTGCCTTACTGTGGCCTTATATTGGATTATCATGATCCTTTGAGTTCTAAAACGTATCTATTCATTATTCAAACATTTGTTGGAATTGAAATATTTAAGTGATTTATGATTGCCAATAATTAATATATTCAACTAATTTAGAGAAATGTATTGATTTAAGATTATATTAATATTTCTATTATTATTTTAATGATTGACAGCTCAAGAAAAAAAAAATTGGATCTGACAATAATGGTAATTGGGCTCTGTTTATGTAGCACCTCAACGTCACTCTTTCCCTCGCACACACACACACACACACACACACGCACACCCACACAGATGTATGAGGCTGCCATGTAAGGTATCAACCTGTTTATCGGGTTTGCACACTTTGGCAAGGTCTCTGCAGGAGCTGAAGATCAAACCAGCAACCCCTCCACCGCCACTCCGCTGCCTCAGTGGTATTTGTGTAATACTACAATATTTGAACCTACTGTGAAAATCTCTTACTTTGCGGCTGTGTTTCATCTTCAAAATTTCAATATTTTTCTACATTTAAAGATACAGCTGCAGGAGTGCAACTGCTATTCCTCGAAGCACAGATGCTACGGGCCTGGTTGGACATTAGACAAAAGGAAAATGGCATGAATCCAGTTTCAGCCAATAAAAGGGCAGCAGTAAGGCTTCTCTCTGCATTGTTGGGATGTAGGCGCAAAACTGACACTCATTGGCACTATTTAACTATTCTAAAATACCTTTATATTTTTCGAACCTTCCCAAGTGCCTGGACCTAACCTTTTTTTGGTCATAAGTGTTCTTAATTTCTCATCGTTCAATTTGTGTTCTAATTTTTTAAACCACACCCACTTTTTGCCGACTTAAAAAAACTAGATGAAGAGTGATTTTTGATTAGGAATAGTTAAGTTTTCAGACTCAAAATATTGGTGGAGTGCCCCTTATCACCACAACAATGTCCATTGTAAGGCTGATGTCTGACTGTGTGACCCCTGCCCCTTCTGCATCCCAGGGCTGGTTAAGTGTTGGCAGCGCCCCCTTGAGGCCAAATCCTGACGGTGTCACTGTGGATGGAAGGAGGCAGTCGGCCTGATTACACTCACCCTGTGTGTCACACTTTATCTGTGGAATGGACTTACCCCATCCAGAGGGAGACGTCTGTTTGTGTGTGTGTTTGTGTGTGTGTGTGTGTGTGCGAGTGTGTGTTTGTGAGAGAGAGAGACAGAGAGAGAGAGAGAGAGAGAGAGAATTTCAGCCCTGAATCGAATGTACAGAGCTCAGGGAAGAACCAGCATGTCAGGTGGTGAGATAGGATGAGCTAGAAAGAGGAGGAGGAGCCGGGGGAGGGGAGGAATGGTATGAAGAACAAGAGCTGGGGACACCTCTGTCAAATCACCGGAGACACACTTTACAAAACTGCCAGCTCTCGACACTCCCACTAGTGCGTGTATGAATGTGTGTGTGTGTGTGTGTGTGTGTGTGTGTGTGTGTAACATATGTGTGTGACTGGGTAACTTCACAGGACAAGCTGGTGCTTGGTGGTTGCACCCTGGACAATTACCACTTGATGCCCCTGTGCGTTTTTTTTAAGGGGATGCTAATGCGTGGGGGTGGGAATGTGGGCGGGGTCACATAATAAAAAGAGGCACTGCTCGTACCTGTTGTCGTTTTAGAACGTGGTGATGTCAAAATAGAGCAGTCTTATGATTCCTGTTCCCAAAGCCATCTCTCCGTCTTCCAGCTCAGTTAAACCCACCGCTGACTGTCCGGCTCACTGAGGCAATAAACCCGAGTCGGTGGAGCAGAGGATTGATCCTCTGCTTAGAGGATTAGACTGGCGAGATATTGTATTTTTGTTACTGTAAAAAGTAAACATTTCATGAAAAGACAAATCAAGAGTTTGTCTGTCTCAAAATTAGGGCTGAATAAAAAAAAAACAACCGGTTATTTTGTAAGATATTGCAATAATTTAGTGGAAAGATTTTCTTTTCTTTCTCTTTTTTTTCACTGAGAAGAAAAATTTAAATAATGTGTGTTTGGTCAGGATCAATTCCAAACAGGCAAAATCTGATTTTATAGTCCAAGCATCACTGTAGAAACACAGCCCTTAACTTGGGACACATTTATCCTCAAACAAAATTGTAGCTCCTGCGATGACATTGTGATTCTGGTAACATCCTGATTAATTGTGCAGCCCAGCTCACAATAGCTTTTCTGAGATTCTGGTCACACACGCAGTTTTAAAGCTCAGAAAATAAAAGAATCGAGTTAAACGGCAACTGCTGGGTCATGTTATTTTCAGGAAATGACAGTCCGTGTCGTGCTGTTGATTAGGGATGCAGATGGCTTTGGGATCAGGCATTAGTGTGTCTATGGGGGGTGGGGAGGGGGGGCAGTGGGGGTACTGTGCATGTAAATAACCAGCCAATGATTGTTTTGTCGGTTTCATTTAGAAAAATGGGGGTTGCATTAGGGGATGGGTGGGGTCAGGTCTGGGGGAGGGGGGGTGAAGTTGGTCTTCATACCTGTTTCTCTGGTTCTCCCTCTTTCTGGTAGTCAAGGGTAGCTTGGAATGAACCTGCATGGTAGTCTTTGTTGATTTAAGGGAGACAGGGAAGGAGGGGGGGAGGAGGGAGACAGGTATGAGGTGATACCTTATAGGGTGTAAGGTGAAGTTTGAAATAATAAAAATACACTTTCTACATTGAACATGACTTATGTTTTCCTTCGTAGTTCAGCAAACAGAGCGGTGTCACTCAAAGCTGTAATTACATTATATTGACGTTGGGATTAGGTTGTATGGTATTATACTTTTTTGTTGTTGTTGTTTTTTCCAGATTAGTTCAGGAGATTATACAAACCATTTACACTTGTGACCTGACATTCAACAGCCTGGATTTTATTTATAAAAACAGTAAATTGAATTTTCATTGAAAAACAACCCACCGTGTCAAATAGCAGTCTGCTTTTTAAAAAAGCCACTCAAATTTCAGTTAATTACATTTAGTGGTGTAGTAATACTAAATGCATACACGCACATTTACAGAGAGACAGACACACACACACACAAAAGTATAAGTATTTGTAAACTTAAAAGTATACAAGTTTAAGAATAAAACAAGAATCATCAAAAAAGGCTTCATTCTGTCATAGACTTTAAAATAAAGTAAAAAAAAAACAGTTATTATGCTCATGTGAAGAAGACAACCTCTCTTGTAAAGCATTCTTGAATATACGGTTTATATGTCCATTTTTGTTTTGATTTTGTAAGGCTGCAAAGATGCATGGTGTTTATACAGACTGCACGATTACCGTAAATTTTCAATTTAAACCAAGGCAGCCATAATCTGTCCGCATTACGTCATCCATGTCCCGGTTTTGGAGCAGTCTTCCCTCCAGTCTAGAGCCTCGGAGTCGCCTCTGGCTCATACCCAGCCGGCGGGGATGTTTTTGGGGCCAAACGCCCCCTGCTCACCCCGACCACTTACATTCCAGTGGTGTAACGAAGCGGTCCACACACACACACACACACACACACACACACACACACACACACACACACACACACACACAGCTCCCCCTGTGTCGCAGCACGTTGCCATGGCTGCCAGCCTCCCCGTTACCGTAGCGACACCGATACATTGTATAAAGTTCATATCAGCATCCGTAATCTTTTAGAGTATAAACCGCTATATTTTCCTGATCGAGGTGAATGTATTATGATATTTATTTGGTTATTTGTTTGCCAATAACCTGTTCAACCAGTGTCTGTGGAAATAAACTTGCTGGTAGTTTTTTAATGATATTTTTTTCTTCTATTGACAAATAACATGAATGTGGTCAAAGAAGCAAAATCCAGTACAAATGCACCACACAACCTAACAAAGGGACCGGGCCGGTGTGGCCCTCCCCTCCCGGTTGGCGCAATGAACCGCACGCTCTCTCTCATCCCTTCCCATCATGCAGCGCTCTCGCCTGCTCCTCCGTCGAGCCGCCATGTTGTCGGACTGAAAGCCTGGGGTGTCAGAGAGAAACTGGGGCCGAAATCCGCGACCATCCACCCTCTCCGCCGGTGAGTACCACCCGGTGTCTTGTCGCTACAGCACAGGACGCTAATTATCCACTCTCCGGTGCGTGAATTATTGTGACGGCCGCTCTAGGAGGGGTTAAACCGGAGTATTTGTGAGGGAGAAGCGACTGCCTCCCCTGTCTACTGCCTGCCTCCTTCCTCCCGTTGTGTCGGTCTTCCGCTCTAGACAGCTCTCGGGCCTTTGTTAGCACCCGCGTCACGGGGACCTGTGGGGCTGCGAGGTCGGTGGACAGGTACGGAGCCGCGTTCACTATTAATAACAACATCATTATATTACAACACCGCCGCGCCTCTTACAAAACACTCCACGGAGCCCATGTTTGGCCACCGGTTCACCCGGGCTGTGTCGGGAGGCCGTGTTATTGTTGGTAGACATGGGCAGTGAACCCTCCATAACAGATCCGAGATTGACGTAAGTCAACGCTGATGCATGAAAATGTAACCCCCGGTTTGTTGTCACGACCGTTTTATTTTGTTGTTTTTTTTCCCCCCACCTTCCCTCCCGTAGCCGGTGTGTATTTTTCTCCGGTTCTGATGTGTCACGTCTGCTTTGGGGAGAAATGTGAGGTCTGTGTTGGGACACCTTATCTGAAGCTAGCTGCAGGTTGCTTGCTAGCATTGTCACACCCCTGTCTGTGCCCGGTATGCGGTGGATTGATCCCCGGTACTCGATAATGATTAACCCAGTTACATTATGGAACACGGCGCTCGTTTCCGGGTGTTAAATTAAACCTGAAGCACATGAAACCGTGCGAGCTGTGCTTTTGGGGAAACGGCTAAATGCCATGGATTTCCGGGTGTTCCTTACCTGGTTCGAGCCTCTGTGGTGGAGCTAGCATTTCCCTGCTCGCTGAATGAAGAGAAAACGGCACAGCAAACCCTTCTTTTTTATTTATTTATTTTATTTTTTATTTATTTTTGTTATCATCGTATTTAGCCGGTTAGCTCGTGGCTTTGTGGAGGGGGTGTGTTGGTTTCAGCAGACTTGAGGGAAAGATGCACGGAGAAGATTCATAACGTGAGGAATTCTCTTGTGAAAGTAATTAATGTATATGGCTCCGTGTAAAGTGCTGCTTGTAATTTCCTCCTGGCCTATGGGGACACTAATGTGAAACTGGTAATTTTAACAGAGATTAGAGGTAGTTGGTTTAGTGGAGGCTGTAAAATACAAATTATATCCCTGTGACTGCTGACAGACCCTAAGGCGGTTGTGTGTCCACAGTTAAACACAACCCAGGAGGGATTGATCCAGGCACGCTGCTTGTTTCTGGGGTTTAACGTTGCACAGCATTAGCTGGTGGGGTACTGGCAAGCACCTGGGATAGGTACCGTGATACGCTGTGTAACGTCCCGAAAATATTAAAACAGAGTTGAAGGTGCAACTTTTGATCTAGGGCCTGGGATGTCTAAATTTATATACTCTGCAAAATTTTGGTGACTGAGTGGAGTCGAAACATTCCTGTTTCTAAGAACGGTAATTGCACATTTACGTGGGTGTTTGTTATTGAACACATTGACACCTTCAAATACGTTGAAAACCAAAGTGCATGTAGTTTGTTTTGGGTTTTTTTTTTGTCACTCACGTATACGCTAACACAGTACAGCTGCCACAACATACATATGGGTCACCTACTACTACTACTTCTGTCACCGTATATTGTGTTTTGGGCTGAAAATGGTGATGTAGTATTGTAAAGAGAAGTAGAATAACAACACATTGTATTTTTATTGCACAGCACTGCTCACAATCCCCTGCTTTGAGTGTCAACAACCCCCTAATAATAAAAAACCCCAACCCAAAACAGTTAATAATAGCATTACTGCTTTTCCACTCATCTTTAGTGTCAAGGGATAAACAATAATATCAGGGTTTCATCTGTATTGGAACATGCTGATAACTTTTTAAGAAATATTTTTATACTTTTACTCTTCATGAGGGATTAATGCAGTAAATATTTGACTCGTGGACTTTTACAAATGTTTTGGAAATAAAAATAAGTTATCCTTTTTCCATTTTTGCAGTGTAACCAGTTGTTTTATTAATATGTCCAAAATATAAATGTTTATTGTTGTCAATCAGCCAGTTTATTAGGTACACTGCACTGTTTGTAATGCAGTTTGAACGTGTAGAGGAGCATTGATTATGGTTCACAGTGCTGTTTGTGCTGAGAGGTGTTTCCATATTAATACGACCGCCACTGATGTATACATGTTGAACACAATGAAGGCCAAACATTACCACCCTTTACAGCCTCCAAAAATGACCGTAAAGTTGATTTATCTCTGGTTCTACCATAACAGAAAATGATTTCCTTCACGACGGTAGATTTATTGCAGAGAACTGGCAGCTGATTGTGCACTCCAGTGGTATCCAACATCAGCTGTAATAGGGTGAACGTCTATGACTTCTATAAATAAATGGCTAAATGTTATTGTGCATAACATGGAGATTGTGTTAGTAGATTCCCATGTGGGGGAATAGTTTTTACTACGGCCCATGTTATATTAGTTGTAGATTTATTGGAAGTGGTGTGTCAGTACAGTAAGTTATGCTGACTGTTGTTTGACTGGTTGGGAGCTTAGTCATGAGGTGGTTCCCCTGGTTAACATCGATTACTTTATTTTTCATCTGGCTGCATGTCGGTAAATTACTATCGCTAATTACACCATTACTCTCCTGTTCTGATTATCATAATGGTGTAATTGGCGAAACTAATTTCAAAACATGCAGCCAGATGAAAATGAAAGTTTCTACCTTTCTC
Source organism: Aulostomus chinensis (assembly GCF_037954235.1). Taxonomy (NCBI): domain Eukaryota; kingdom Metazoa; phylum Chordata; class Actinopteri; order Syngnathiformes; family Aulostomidae; genus Aulostomus; species Aulostomus chinensis. Next base: position 5,570,182 of record NC_141341.1, on the reverse strand, counting down.
AACACTTCTTGCAGCAGCAGACAGAAAAATCTACAATATCTGAGTACAAACATTAGCAGTCAGTCTGTTAGCTGTGTTGCTGGGGGGGGGGTTATGGTGACCAGTATTGTGATTTTTAATATAATTAAACAAATGAACTCATCAGTCTACTTGCTTTGCTATCAAGCAAATGAAAACTAGTCACGAATGATGTTTCTGTGTGTGTTTTTCCAACTTACAATCTTAAACTTGCATTTTAAAAAAAATGGCTCCCATCAGACATTGCGGTCTGTGCATCTCAAAACGTGTTTGGCATCTGCGCCTACTGTTGCGTCCCTGACGTCAGCTCTCGTAGCTCGCTCGCATGGAGGCTAGCAGCTCGTGAGGATTCATGGTTAGCATAACTGTGCCGTTCTATGTCGCCTGTATAAAATAAGGTGTAGCTTAAGTGTGTCTGGTCTAACACCGGAGTGGCGAGCCTGTATTCATGGGCAGGCATTGCATGGGGAACGGGCAAAAAAAAAAAAGTACCTGGGTGGCATGTTTGCATCAACACTGACGAGCAGTGGAACCAAAGAATAAAGATTCAAGTTACTGGAGCTCCATATGCTCTTTTATTGAGAGGCGTTTGCTGGAATGGGCAACGCCAGTGTCGTCAAGTGTTTAACGATGGGGAAATTCCTCCCTCTGGCACCCTGAGTGGGCACCTGAACCTCCTTGTGATTAGGCTTCCCCCTATTGATTTCCAATGTGGAATATAATTTGCTTCCTTGTTGCATTTTCTTTTCTTTTTTTTTAATGCTGTAAAATGTAAACAGTGAACAACAAACGCCTACGCGCAGGTCGCTTTTAGAGAGGTGTGGTTTTAAAAAAACAACAACAAATCAAACAAAAGGTGACATTCGGCTACCAAACTGTCTGTTGTGTCAAGATATAAGGTGTGCACCAGCGTTCCGGTCTGCTCCACTAATGCTATATTTAAACTTTCAAAGCTTGACCACCCCTGCTCGTAGGTCTGGACCGACATAGCAGGTACTGCCAGGTAGCATTTCACCTGACTGGAAACAAGGACTTCAGATATGTGGCTGTATTGTTCTGTGTTACACTCACGCATGCTGATGTCAAGATAAAAGCTGTCAAATGGCTTGAACACTTAATATGTCTTGTGCACAATAGTAGGGATGCATCTATCAGTCCTGGTGCAGATACAGGGTTTTTGGATGTGGGCTGGCACTGAGAACTATTACAAAACCAGCGTTTGATTAATAAGCCCTTTATCTCACTGTGCCTGAGGGAAATTGATTCAAACCATCCTGTAAAGGGTTTAGGCTTGACCTAAACATTGCTTTCCTAACGTTGCGAAACAAAATAATTCCGGAGATTGTTCCCGCCTTTCCTACTCATCAAATGACAGTGTGGCGTGAAACCAAGCAGAGCAACAGAAATTGAAAGTAAAGAAAATAAACCAAGTGAGGGGGGGGGGGGTGTTATGCTGCGTGAGTGTGAGAGAGAAGTTTTATATGAACAGTTTAAAAAAAAAAAGCAACATATCCTGAATAAAAGCCTGCTGATGGTTGTGAGTGCAAACTGAGGAATCTGACCAACTCCACCGAGCTCATTCTTGGGGGGAGGAAGGTTCATATTGTGTTTAGTGTGGAAGTTTTTTTTTCTTCTTTCTTTCTTTTTTTTTTGCTTCAGCTAAGATGATGTCAAAATGATGTGCATTGTAAGCAGTGATTTGCTGTAGTTGCAGGACCGCCACAGGTTAACACCACAAATGAATATAATCACCTTCGGTGTCACTACAAAACAGCTGCATACCGAAGCTGCGAAGGCCAACAACCATGTCAGCGGGGAACCCGGACCACACAGACGAGTCAAGTTGATTGTGTTCAGTTTCAGTTCCGTGAAGCAGAAGTCGATGCATCATTTTTTGCTTCCTTCTGTACCAGGTACAAAACCACATATATTTGGAACAAAAATCATGTGAGAAAAAATGTGATCCAATTCTGGGCAAAAAAAAAAAGGGATTCAGTTGGGGGTGGGGGTGGGGGTGGGGGTGTATTTTGACTGCTACTGCTACTGTTAGAGGGAATGTTGATAGCCCCCATCAGAGAGGGATGCTTTCATTGATTAAATTAGGGATTCTGTCAGTTTCTGCTGACCAATGACAGACACTTATTGATTATTAATTGTAACCAAAACTATGAATGGGCATGGAAGAGTGTCTATGAACCATTCAAGGTACAGTTTTTGTTTTATTATTTTTTTTTTCACGGGAAAAGGTCAATGCTCAACGTGTATAACCAGCATCAAAGCCTGGATCTCCCATGTAGACAATTAGCAGTCATTCTTACCAAAATGAATAGTAAATAGTCTGCTGAACAGATTGATAAAACAAAAACACAGACACACACATGCCCACACAGAAGTATTTATGGACATTTCTGACAGCCCCCCCCCCCCCCCCCCTGTACATCTTCCTCCTGTCCCCTAAAATGTAATTATAATTTGATCACCCTCATGCTGCCGCCTCAGTTCCGTCAGTCAGTTGCGCCCTGTCTCATAGTTGAGGATCTGTTAGTCCAGTTATAAACCAATTTTTTTTAAGTTAATCATGTAGCTTAGTACGAATGCGATGCAAGTTTTAATTTAGCACCTGGATGCTTTTAGCACACAATGCTGGAGGCAACACTTCGGTTTGCCCGAACATTTCATAACGACAAAGGCCGGTTCAGCCAGTTTGCATGAAACCATCCATACACTGGAAAAATGTAACTGAAAGGCTCGATTTTCCAGTTTTCAAGGCCTTATACTTAAACATCCGGTGGGGCGTTAAAGAGTGCTACAAGTGCTGGGTACCTGAAGAGAAGCAGAGATGAATTAATCAAATTCTTAATGATTTGATAGAGATAACAATACTGCAGAGCTATCTCCAGGTGGTGTACTCTTCTCTAACTCTACACATGTAGTAACAAGCAGAAATGTGAACTATTGGGCGGTGACTGGCCCCCCATCGTCAAAAATGAGTAAAATATCAACATGGTATCACGTGATTATATTGAAAGTTGTGTTTCCGAAGAAGTCCTTTAGTTGTGATGCGTTTTGCTGCGGGCTTTCAGAGTTTGACGTCGTCAGTCAGCAGAGCATCTAATGTGCTCACCTCATATATAGCCGTATTTGAAGATTGCCTTTCTTTGTTTGTTTGTAGCCTCTGAGGCTTGACCATAACCTTGCGCTTCTGCTTAGCCCTCCTGATGTTCCTCTCCACTGCCCAGTTCCTTGCCTCCCTCGGTACCCTGGTTCTGCAACATTCATAAAACAATGTCAAACAATTTGCATTTCTGAATGGCTTAAAATCCAAGTTCAGGTTCAGAATTGCTGCTTTATTAATCCCCAGTGAATGCAAATGTAAGTCTCATGGATCCTCGTGTAAATAGAGCCCCTATCTGTCAGAAGTGAGAGGGTGGAAGGTTGTTGACAATCTTTCAAATTATTTTCACCCTTCGATCTCCATAAAGTTTATTTGACCTGAATGACCCAACCAGATGTTTCTGTCCCCTCCCTAGGACCCAAACACCGGTCAACACTCAGATTTTAAACAATGAGAACACACGTTTTTCTTAATCAAGTAGGGCCTCGCGTGTCTGTTACGCTCATCATTTATCCTGTTACCATTTGTCAACTGTTAATTTAAGATGTGTGTAATTTGGATGTGGGATTAGCTGTAACTGGAGGCCATCATCAGGAATTATTGCGGTCATAGTAACGGCAAAGCCACAGTGAATGCGTAGTTATTTTTGTCAACCGTACGTAGCAGTGAATCGGATGGGTCGAGGATATGTATAACCGAGTAATACTGTGCTGTAGGGCTGCAACTAACGACTATTTGAGTTGTCGACTAGTCATCGACTATTGAAACGATTAGTCGACTCATCGGATAATTATTATTTTTTTCTTAAATTTAGCATGAAGTTGATTTAATTATTTGGCAAATGATAATAAACAAGAAAGATGGGTACAATGAAAAATACATCTTTTATTGACATTCATTAATTTCAAATGCGTCTGGCATAACGCTCAAGCTCTCTTTTATAGCGAAAATATGCTTATAATGTACAATGTATGTCATAAAAACTGTATTGGCTTGAACGTTACTTGAATCTCACCGAGGCGAGTCAGACTCCGTTTCGTTCAACTGCCCGACGGGCTTCTTTAAATGTTCGTGCATCACTGCCATGATACGCACGGTCTGCTCTGCAACCTCTGTAAGTAGTCTTTTTAGCCACCGTGTCCAGGCTAAAATGCCACCAAACTTTCGAAGTTTTGGTACGCGTACCTGATGTTGACGCCGCGTTCCTGTATGTTACCGCTTAGAGACAGAGATGCTATTGTGCATGAGTGACTCTCGGCAGAGATTATCATCAAGTGAGATGCCTCACTCTGTTGGAAAAAACGCGTGTGGTGACAATAGTCGACGATGGCATTCATTGTCGACTATTTCTATTATCGATTTTTGTCGACGTCGACTAATCGTTGCAGCCCTACTGTGCTGCCAGTTACTAGCAGTCCACTTATGATATACAACTTGCTATGATTTACTCTGTATCCTGACACCTCGGAGCTCTAGTTCAAAAATATCAAATTCAGATCGTTTTGACTGATATTGTGACATGATTTTTTTTTTCTCCGTTATTTTATTTTGACAGGGAAATGCATAGAAATTCTTACGGTATGGGTTTTCTGTACCTAACAAAAAAATTTGTTGTAAGTCTTGCAGAATATCACTTGTAGGCTGGCATATCTCTGCAGCACCACAATACTTCATTTAGCACTTTTTGCCTTCAGCAAATATTGTACCTCCTGCGATTTGGATATTGCACTAGGACATACTGTATTGTGATTTCAATGTATTGTTCAACCCTACCCAGAGCTGCCTTCTCCCTGCTGCTGCTGCTCTTTCTGTTGCTACACAGACAAAAAAAATTTGCAAAGTACGAGCAAAATTCAGATCGAGGGCTGTTGATGCATACCTACCATCTGACATAGGCAACTTTTGCCAGCTTGCTTGTCATTGTAATAAATTGTCATCTAATTAATCTGACATTTAAAACAGGCTCACCGTGACTCATTTTACGAAGTTTCGTTGTTACTAAGTTTTTATTGTTTTGCTTCTTGCTGGCTGGTTTTCTCCTCATTGTGTTTGAAGAAGGCAGGATGCACACACTTGCTCATTCATTCATGATTGGAGCCAGGTAGCTGGGAGGCTACTTTCTCGCCTGCAGAACACACAACACCCCAGTGTATTAATATAATCATTGCAACAAAGATCAGGTGAGAGTAACCTGTGTACCCCCATGGTGCCCTCAAGACATCTGGAAAAACAAGCTGTGGTTGAAAAGGTCCTTGATCCAACTTCATGAGAGTTGTAATATTTTCTTGAAGTTGGCTCGGAGAGAGGTTGATGCATCTTCACGGTTCTTTGTAGCAATATTACTGAGAGGCAGTATTAATATTTAATCTGCCTCCATTGATCTAAATTGGTTGACAATCTTGTCAAGATAATGCAACGTAGTTTAACTGCACAACAAACTTCAGGCTCTCTGAAACAGTTGGATCATCCTTTTATTTGCTCAAGTGTCCTCAACTAATCTTCCTAAGATCAGCATATCTGACTGAATACTAAAGATCGGTATCTTCTAGAAGACAACTGATAAAGATCAGGTGCTTTCAGTAGCGCGCTTTACCAGCGATATTCTGTCAAACTGCAAGCATTGCCGCAATAATAACCTTTTAAAACAGTTGCATGCATTCTGTTTAAAAAGTGTGTGAATCTGAAAAAATATATGGCTTCTGGTGAGGGACAAAGTTTGGATTTCAAGAAGGCTTATCTTATCTTGATAGTCTTTAATCTGGGGCTCAAATATTTGAATTAAATAGCTCATGTAACAACTACATTTAGCTGCTACAGCACCGGAACGACGACGAATTCTATTGAAGATGACAGTAAGTCTTGATTGTGACATCACCAATCAAACATTTAGTTTCCTCTTTTAACAGTGAATATGTTCTGTGTTTCTCTCAGTGGAAATTCCACCTATTTTGAGTGTTGGCACATAGTGAAGAAAAGGCCACCTTGGGCAAAAAAAAAAACAATAATCTGAAATTTTGTACACAAGATTGTTGTAATCTTTGCAATAATTAATCTACCACCAATTTTTTGTCTGTGACTTTGTGAAAGGGAAGACTGGAGTACTACACCGGCAGCTGACTGTAGGATCTGGATAGTAAACAAATAAATTGTATTGACCCAGAATGCCTTTGACTGGGTAGTGACAGATGTAATTCTCTCCTGACAGGCTGTGGTGGAATGAGCAGTGTGTGTGTGTTGAAGAGGAAAGCAGTGCTCTGGCAGGATTCATTCAGCCCCCACCATAGAACTACATCTCCCAGCATGCCTGTGGTGCTGAGCAGCGGAGGACATGCCCCTCCAACAGGGCAGACCCCTCAGGCCACACCCCCCAGCCAGCAGGTACTACTCACCACCTATACATATGTGATACAAAGACTGCTAAGTATGTGGTTACCAGAAGTGTTCTGCTGGTTATTTACTACCATGGCCTTTTAACTGCTAGCATCCTGAAACCACCTCAGTCTGACATCTTGATGTTGGACCAAACCAACCATAACATCACCACTAAACAACTGAAGAATGGTTTATTGAGAAAAGGTTGTGTCTGTACAGGATTTGGCTCAGTGGTTCTCATGACTTCAATTATAACCGTCTTATCCTATATGCCTTAGAGCTTTTTGCGACTTTTTGGCCTCCTAGTTTTGTTAACCCTGGGCCTAGAACAAGAAAAACAGCGCAGCACCTGCTGCTGAAATAAAAGCTGAAATAGCCCCTCATACCTTTAGAGTCCTCAGTTCAACGGCATCGTAGCTTCCAAGTGAGCTGTGAGCAGAGGGTTATGGATCTAATCGAACATGTCAACAAAATGAAGGCAGGTGATAGACTTACCTGCAGAAAGTTAGATATGCCCCGCCATTTGGAGTAGAACCACCTGAGAGTGGCCATTAGGGAAGTGATGCAAATCCAGGCTCAGTTACAAGTCCTTCTCCCCGAGGCGCTCCAGCAGCATGTGACTGCAGATTCCGGTCGGAACAAAAGCAGCACATCACTCATCACTAGAGTGTTTATTGCAGCTGATATGAGACCTTACTTGGTCCTAGCTGGTTGTGACTGAGGAAGAATGATGCCCTCCGGCTCCAAACCTTGAACCGTTGATAAATTGTGACATTTAAAAAGTAGTTTGTTGTTTAATAAATATGGCTTTGGTTGATTAGTCACTGTTGCGCTTTTAAACCAGTGGAGAGGGTCAGGCCTGTGTTAAACCCCTCTGACAGTTAAAACCTAACAGCCCCCTATCTGTTCCATCTCTGCCTCCAGAGTCTCAAGTCTCCTGAATGAGTGTGTAGTGAGGCTTCGCTTCTTGTCAGCCGCCCTGGTCTTGTGGCCATTTCTGGGAGGGGAAATACTCCTTTTCTCTTGCTTGTACTGCTCTCTGCACCCGGATGTCAAACCTGTGCCTTGTTTTTGTGTGTGGCTTTGCAGACTTTCCTATTTACAGATATCTTTCGTTAAAGTTTCCCTTCTACACTGTATGGTTGAACTATACATTGAATATACATGACGTATAGTGAGATGTAAGCAAGGAATATATTATTGAATCATCCCACATAAGTATTCAGTTCATTCTGAAGTAGACCCGTCTCATTCCGTCCCTACAAATGTGTCTGAATCGCTTTATCAGGAAAGCCCAAGTGCAGCAGTGGGAACCGATAGAACTTCTACTCCACCAGGAGTTGCTCATCACTATTCAGAGGAAAACAGCAAAGTGACTGATATGTCTGAGAAATGTCTTACCACACCATTTAAGGCTCAACCGAAGGTTCCGTACGCATGTGAACCGCGAAACTTTGATTCCACCGAGAACTAAGGCTTATATCGGATTGGGAAGAGTAGAGGCAGGAGTACAGTGGTGACCATAAATGACAGGAAAACACAGAAGCGACTGTGTAATCGATCATTGCAGTTCATGCTAGGGACGCCGAACCGTTCCACCTCTAATGTGTGTTGATTCTAATCATTCAGGCCTCAGGATAAAAACGGCAACACTGATTAAGACATGGCACTCCGATTTCACAATATGGTTTCATCATCAACTCTGAATATCACTAAGAAATATCACACATCCTGGCCATAACTGGGAGTGTTGCTCAGGCCTCTTCCGTGTACCGCGATGGTGGTATAATATTGGGGTGCGTGTGTGTGTGTGTGTGTGTTTCAAGGGTGTGGCAGGTGCTGGACGTTCCCAGGACGATGCCATGGTAGACTATTTCTTCCAGCGGCAGCACGGCGAGCAGCCCGGCAAACATCGCTGGCCCACTGGAGACAACATCCATGACAGCCAGGTGTGTGTGTGTGTGTGTGTGTGTGTGTGTTAGTTAGTCTCCCCAATGCTTTGTTTGTGTCAAGTCACCATTGGTTTTATTTATTTGATTTACTTCTGTAAATCTAGCGCTGAATTACATACCTGTACATGGATAAAATCACGTGATTTCATTTCCTTAAAATAATTTAAGAGTGGATCAGATTCTGTTGCTAAAGTGCTCAAGAAAACATTGAAGTAATTGAATTTACTACATTTGGAAAAAAACAAAACAAAAACCCAAAAACGAGTGCAGCTTTGAAATGGAATTGCGTTTTCTTCGAACATCTGTTGTAGCTTTGGCTGCTTCAGTCTTTTTGCGAAATCATACCTCAAGCTAATGGTAATTAAACGCTAATTAAATTGAACTTTATACCCTTGAGTCTCAAAGATCTATCTTGTTGCTGTTTTTGTTTTCAGGTACGATCAATGGATGAGCTGAACCATGACTTCCAGGCTTTGGCTTTGGAGGGACGCGCTATGGGAGAGGTGAGGCTTCAGGGGTCAGATATCATTGAAAACCAAGGCCCTGAGCTCAGTGACGTGTTTTATGTGGACTGAGCCTCGGCCTCACACACCTGACATCTGTAGCTTGAATAGATCCGCCGATAATGGAGCTTATTCATGGTTTAAACTGTTACATAAACCTGCTTTAAAATTTTGGGCTAAAACCACTGCATTAGTCAGATATTGAATGTCAAACTTAAAATGCCTGCTCTGCCTTTTGTGACTTGGGCACCTGGTTGAATAGACACATGATGAATTACCCCACTGACTTGAATAACAGGAAATCCAAGCAAATAGAAATGGATCAGTTACTCAGGGGAAAGCCTTTGAGCGAAGAGAAGTGTGGACTGGGGCCATTGTTTTCCAGAATGAATAGCTCTGAAAAACGAGAAGTGACTGAGCAGATTTAATTTGAGCTGGTTAGAGTGTCTGCTGGCGTTATACCTCCAGGTTTATCATGTCGGGCGAGTGAAAATTTCCTCTGGCATGTTGAATGAAGTGTTGATCCATGTTGGGTTTTTATAACCCTACATGTTTTTCATCTGCCGTGTGAAACATGAGACTGAAACGTGCTGTGGTTCTGAAGGGGGTCCCTCCTTTTCTTTTGCTTTGCAGAATATTTGCACGGTGGTAAATGGCTAAATTGATTGAGCGACCTTTTTTTTTTTTGTCTCTAATTGTCATGTGCTTAACTAATCCAGTTAGAACAGAACTTTTTTTTTTTAAAGTCAAGGGTCAGCGCTCTTGCAGCAGATGACGGAATTATTGCATAGAACATTTGAGCATTGGTTGCTAGACACCAAAAAGTTAACAAAATACAATTAAAAAGGCTTGATTAACTCTCTACTCAGTGTATGTGGAACACTTCAGTCTTTTCTGCTCTCTGCCCATCTCTCCTGTGTCTCTGTAGCAGTTGCTAACTGGTAAGAAGTTCTGGGAGACAGACGACTCCGGGAAGGACGGCCCAAAAGGAATCTTCCTGGACCAGTGGAGGGACAGTGCATGGGGGGCTTCAGGTATGAACCAGTCTGATTTACACTTGTGATAAGGCGACAGTGCAGGCTGATATGAACTCAGGAACCTTGTGAAACTTTGCGGGTGTGTTTTTTTTCTTCTTGTTCTTCTTCTTCTTCCTCTTCTTCTTCTTCCTCTTCTTCACAAACACATCAAGGAACAAGTAGAACAATCGCTCTCTGGCACTGGAAAAATCTATATTTAGATTATGTCAGAATCAAAAGCTGATGTCAAAATGAAATCACCCTCATGTTTTTCCTGATGATATTTCAGGTTTCTGGTGTGTCATATCAACACACTGCAGTTATTTCAGTAATCGTAATGAAAATAATGAATATCGTTGCTTTTCCGTCCTCACCCCACTTTGAATTGGTTCTCTGCTACAGTGTTAATTTTTTCTCCTGGTAATACACGGCTGCGTTAGATTGCATCTTTCTTGGACTTGCAGGAGTTTCAAAGCTTTTCCATTAAAAGTATTCGCAACGTCTAATCTGCAGACATTTCCCGAGAAGCAACTCAAAGAAAAGCACAAGCTAGTGTAGCAATTACACAAACCGAGTTCAGATTGAAGGTTGCGTAAAAATATAAACCTCAGGGTCTTAAAATTCAGCTATTAGCGCAATATTAATCTAACAAACAATTCCTTGAACAGTTAAGTGAAATTAGGAGGGATTGAAACTATGTATCCACACATTCCTCACACTGTTGAATCCTGCGGTAGTTGCAGAAAAAAGCAGCAGCTGATGGTTGAATCCACATCCAGCCGTCGTGTGAAAGCTGACGAGAACATCAGTGTGTCTAATGGACAGCAGGGTAGCAACAAGTAGCAACAGAGTTTAGCCGAGTCTGCTACAGTCTTCACGGTATCCACGGTATTTTGACTTTTTCTTTACCATCTGACTAGTGAATGTTCTGACCTTTCTAATTACTGCAGTCTGACAGGCTGGGATGAAAAAAGCCCGCAACACAACAGCAGCTTCACTCCCATCATGGGGAACTGAGCAATTGCTCGTTTATTTATTATGTTATGATTGTGTAAGGGAGCCGTCGACACCTCGGCCTTGTTAATGGAGTGTACATGTGCTAAGTATGTGGATGTTTCCATCCATCACTGCATCTTTTTTTTAACAGTCTGTCTTCTCTATGCTGCAGATCACTCAGTGTCTCAGCCAATCATGGTGTCCCGTCGGCCAGGGCAGGGTTTCCATGGTGGCGGTGAAGTTGGGGTTGGTTCAGTAATGTCCCCGCGGTCTGAGAGTGGAGGTCTTGGAGTAAGCATGGTGGAGTACGTCCTCTCCTCCTCACCAGCTGACAAACTGGATTCCTGCCTTCGGAAAGGACCCTATGTGAGTCTTGTCTCTCTTCACTCGTCACACTAATCTTGGTGGTGCTTCTATTCGCCACAACAACACGTATAGTTGAATGCACAAAATGTCTTATTTTCTGCGACCAACTTTCAATTTGGGCAGTGTTGTCTCTTGTCTTGTTCTTGTCTGTCTCCTTCAGCCATATGACCTTACCTCTGTGTGTGAGCCATCTATCACTGTCAGGCTACCAGCAGTTATATTTCTTGTCATCACACAGGGGCAGCGGGACGGAGAGGTGGAGGAGGAGAAGCGAGAGAAGCCAAAGGCAACGTTTGAGGGAGAGAAATTGAAAGAGTTGACAGAGGGCGAAGGTGACGTCATCAACGATGTCATCAACCCTAATGGACTGCCAGTGCAGAACGGCCTCGATGTTGATGTCAAAGAGTTTGGGTAGGACTCAGACACAGCACAGATACACGCGCGCGCACACACACCATCTTCATCTTTACGTGTAAACTTAGCTTTTCCCTCTTTTTCCGTGCTGCAGTCGCCCCCCAGGCAGCATGCCACCCCCTGGCCCCGAGGGTGACCTGCTTGGTGGTCCTGGGGGCGTCGGTGCTGAGGGCTTGACACCCTTGGGAGGAGGTGGAGGTCCCAAACCCCCTGAGGACTTTTCTGGTGTTGAGCAAGGTGGTGTCACCATGGACCCCATGGAGTCTGTGATGGAGCCCCTTCAGTTTGACTACAACTCCCAGATGCAAATGGACTCTGCGCCCACTGTGGGCTTATTTGATTACACGAACCAGCAGCAGGTATGAACAAGCAGAGGAGCTTATTAACAGTTTTCATTAGTTCAGTAGGGGCCTTAGCTCTAATGGCATTAAAATGTGATCCGCTTGTTGTGAGCAGCTGTTCCAGAGAAACAATGCCCTCGCAGTGCAGCAGTTGACAGCAGCCCAGCAACAGCAGTACGCCTTGGCAGCGGCGCAGCAGCCTCACATCGGTAAGAGTGTGTGTCTGTGTGTACGTAAGCTGACCTGGAGTGTCTCCAATGTTTTTCATGATTCCATGTGTTTGACCGTGGCATTCATTTCATGCTTGACGTATTTCCCATCATCTGGGTGTTCTTAACTGATGCAAGATCCCCTTTCTTTGGCTCCCCGGGCCTTGTGTTTGTTGTTCTCCCTTCATTTTTATGAATCCTATCCTTTTATTCTGGAGTTTAAATGAAGACGCTCATCACCACGTTCAGCTTGACAGAATAAAAATTTGTTTTTGGATCCAAAGCTCACTAATTATCAAACATCTTTGAGAGTGAAAAGTGATACTTCATCCTCATTTGAAAAAAACAGATAGTGATATGCTCACTGGTTCTAGAACAGATTTTTCTAATGCTGTAAAGGAGATGACATTAAACATCGAAGTTCATTTTTGATTTTTCAGATTTTTTTTTTTTTTTTTAAGTAAAGCCTGTTTTAACTTGAAGTCATGTGTTTGAAAGGTAATAGGAACAAATACATGCATGTAAAAGCTGCCCTTGCAGAGGGAACCTTCAGATTAGAGGCCTGCTGTACCCCCTGAACCCCCGCTGCCTCAGCAGTGGAAAGGAACAGAAAAGATGTCAGCGATGCAACAGAAACAGTGAACCTGTTCTCTGTGTGAAATAAAACAGTTGCAAGTGACAAGTCTGGAGGGTAGAAGTTTGATATCCAGCTTCACAAGCTAGAGTTTGATTGTTGATGCGTTAGTGCTTTGTACGGTTCCTGATCAGATGACTCATTTATTTCTCCGTGTGCGCTGAGTTTTTGGAGGAAAAGACTGCAGAGTGGTTACTAAAAACACTTCGATGTTGTTGTATGGGGTTAATATTTATCAGGCTTCCTCTGTCATGACTGTTCAATGGAAAGCATGTAATGCCTAACAGACTTGAAGTTTGTTTCAATGCTATGGTCATGCTTCAACCTGTCCAGACTCTGGCTGGTTTTGACTGAAGCGTCACACCACCATGTTGTAATGTTTTACTGATTGTGTTGTGTAAAAAAATAAAACCTTTGGCCCTGCTTCATCTGTTCCCGCCATGTGCTGTCAGGTCTGGCCCCGGCCTTTGTGCCTAATCCTTACATCATCAGTGCTGCCCCACCAGGAACGGACCCCTACGCAGCTGGACTAGCAGCAGCAGCTACACTCGGTGAGACCTGAATGTTTTGCAGGGTTTCCTCAGCAATGAAATATTGCTGGAACTATTCAAGTGATTCAAATCCTCCATATTTGATGAGATGCAAACATGCTCACCAAAAATGATTTGTGTTTGCGTCCAGGCCCGGCAGTGATGCCCCCCCAGTACTATGGAGTAACCCCCTGGGGGGTCTACCCTGCTAACCTTTTCCAGCAGCAGGCCGCTGCAGCCAACAGCTCGGCCAATCAGCAGGCGGCAAGCCAGGGCCAGCAAAACCAACAGCAGGTCTGTTTGCCAGCCGCTTGCCAAGAATACTGGCACACTGACGCCACTGGCTGAAGTTGTCTTGATCTGTCTGTTGCGTATGTGCTAGTTGAGATTTGAATGTAATCTTAGAGCAGCACATGGATTAAACATTGTCTGCTCCCTTGCGAGAGCTGTCCTGGCTGTCTGATCTTCCACTTTGTGTGTTTCTGTGTAGGAATGTGGTTGTAAAAACAAAATCAAGGCTGTAATCTTCTTTGGGATTGGTTATCCTGGTGTTTTTAAACCTCTTGATGTATTCATTTTTGTGCCGGTAATGACCTATTTTTATGTACCTCATAAAGGTGATGCGTGCTGGGGGTAACCAGCGACCTTTGACCCCCAGCCAAGGTCAGCAGGGGCAGCAGAATGATCAGCTGGTGGCAGCGGCAGCAGTCAACTCTGCCCTTGCCTTCGGACAGGGGCTCGCAGCAGGAGTCCCTGGTGAGTGGTCTTGCTTTGCCAGCAGTCCCCATGTTTGGGATCATTGTGATTTCTTACAGATATCAGGTCAAGTGGTTCTTATCTGTTGTTAAATGGAGTTTCCAGAAACTGCAGGCTGAGATCAGTTTGGGCAGATTGAATATCTCGTTGCTGTCTTATTCCCAGGGTATCCAGTTCTGGCCCCCGCAGCGTACTATGATCAGACAGGGGCCCTGGTGGTCAATACTGGAGCGAGGAGTGGCCCCGTCCGCCTCATGGCCCCCGCCTCTGTCATCATATCTCCCTCCGCAGCACAAGCAGGTAAACGGTGACTCATGTAAAGCACATGTCCCCCATAATGTGTGTCCTTCCTCTGCTGCTCCCTACTGGCAGCAGGGCGAACGTGGTTGTTATTCACATGAATCACTGATCACATGTTGTGTCCTAAAAAAAAAAAGAAGTTCTAAGTGCTATTATGAGAGTAGGAGAGGACCTTTTAATTCTACGTTTTGCACAGGGTTCCTACAACTCATTTTAATGCAGACGCTATTATTGAGGGATTCAGTTTTCACTTAACTTGCTCCCCCTCTGCTGTTGTCTGCCCCTCCAGTTGCTGCAGCAGCAGCGTCAGCAGGCGGTGCCAATGGGGGTCTGGGTGGTGGGGCCAATGGGCCCTTCCGTGCCATGACTTCCCAACAGCCTCAGCAGCAGGGTGGGCCTGCTGGCGCTCTGGGTGGGAGCTCCTTCTATGGATCGTCCTCCCTCAGCTCCTCCTCCCAGAGCTCCTCTCTCTTCTCACAGGGCTCTGCCCAGCCCGGTCCAGGTTCAGCCTCTCTGGGCTTCAGCCAGCCCGCCTCCTCCTCTCTGGGTGCCACACTTGGGGCCACACTTGGAGGCTTCGGCACTGCCGGTAGGAACGACTCTGTACAGATTATAAAGTGACTCTGCTGAGGTGTCTGACGTCGGTGAAGCATGATTGTTCAGCCCAATCTTGTCTTGATTCAGTCGGTTTCTTGTTGATTGGCTGATGGTTGTTTTACAAAGTAAAAGACTAAATCAAATACAGATTGATTTTTCACTGTTTCAACACATGCCTGAAGTAATTAACATCTTTTCCTCCCTCTAGTGGCTAACTCGAGTGGAGGCAGTGGCTCCAGGCGGGACTCCCTGACAGGCAACAATGAGCTGTATAAACGCACGCCCTCCAGCCTCACTCCCATTGGCCATGGGGGCTTTTACAATGGCACCTTGGGCTTTAGTCCTTCTCCTGGCCCAGTGGGTATGCCCCTACCCAACCAGGGCCCCTCCCATTCTCTCACGCCCCCTCCCTCGCTGTCTAATCACAGCTCCTCATCCAACCTCAATCTGGGTACGTGGTTGCACCTTGTGTCATGTAATCTCTGTCAGTTTAGCTTCACATGGATGTCTGTGTGGTCACCGGTGACCAGATGGAAACACTGTTGGTGCAGCAATGCCAGCACCTTTGTTTCCTTGTGTGACTGAGTATGATTGAACTCTACCTTAAAGCTTTAGTCCATCGTACTTTCATGTAAATTAGCATCCTATGTATACACGTATAATATATCTGTGCAGCTCCTACGGACTTCCTAAATGTTGTCGAAGCAAATGGATCAAAATTCCTATCATGAAGCGACTCACCACACGAGGCTGAAAGCAACTTACAGATGCAACATTACCAGTGGAGATGAGAACCCCTGAATGTGGATAAATGATTTAATTGTGGGCCGCTCATAATCAGATGTTGTCATACTAAATGAATTCGATCGTGACAGTCAAACAAGCCAGTTTCAGGGGGTTGTGCAACACTCAACACAATTTATTCACTGTTTTTACAGCCTAAAAGTTAACAACTGAGTAGTGTACAGCAGAGCCTATCATGATTGTGAAGTCAAGAACTAAGAGCCTGACATTAGCTCTGCCTCAGCGTTAAGCCCATGTCCTGAATGGCGACGTCTGAGGTTTCAATTTAGATTCTGTTTACATGCAATATGAATAGAATTTTTCATACTAAACAGAGATGCCCCGTGTGTGTTATGCAAGTAAGTCTGCATTTGTTCTGGAATAAAGAGGTGTTTTTGTTTCTAAAATACCAAACAAAACAAAACAAAAATTGTTCGCGAACTAAACTGCTGTTCCAGCTAACGTGATTTTCACCCATAACGGCAAAAAATGTGACAGCAGATTTGTGAGGCGGGATGTTTGGAGGGATTAATTACAAACTCAGACTTTTCATTGCCGCTCATGTTTGTGCTCGGTGATTGACAGTTGGCAGACTGAAGTGTAGAAGCACGCCACTTGTAGTGTGTGAGACATCAATTAAACAAACTGACAGAGCCAAGTTCGCTCTTCTCAATGACTGATGGATTATCTAGCTTTGGCAATTTTAAAGATGCTACAAATATAAACTGCATCACACGGCTTGTTTGGAAAGGAAGAAACTGAGGCCTGGTACATTCAACTACCCAGAAATGCCCGTCTTCTTAACCTCGTTACTCCACCAGCAAACACTGACGCGTGTACAATCAAGCGCCGCTCTCTAGTTTTTCTTCAAGCTGAATCAGGAAATCGGTTTTAATTAACTCCCCAGTGTTCACAGCAATTAGTGGTTTCACCAGGGCTGCTCGATTATAGCTCAGTCACAATTATTTTAGTCAATGATTACTACTGCGCGTTGTGACTACATTTTTAAAATTTTGAAACTTCATACTGGGTTTATGAGACAAGGACCGCTCGAGCGTAATTGTGAAATGGAATTAATCAGAATAATTTTCAGAAAGCGGAATTTTACTTGGAATTCTGAGCAGTTGTACAGCCCTGCGTTTTCCTTAACTGCGGTTTTAATGCTTTGCGTGGAGCCAGAAGAGGTCATTTCTCTCCAGCGTGGAGCTCCCTCAAATGGGATCCAGTGCTGCCACCCAGTGCTGCATGCCTGAGCTACAGAGCATGAATGTGATGATGTAAGAAAGGTTTTAAAACTGCAGTGCCATCAATTTGAAAAGAATCTATGCTAATCTGTGCAAGTAATTATCTACATACTTGATATTCAGGGCAGTAAGTCTGAGCAAAATTAAAGTTCAGGTGACTCATGCTTTTAAAAATTGGTATGTACCAAAGCCGACAAAAGAGAACATGTATTATTCATATCAGTTTTTAACAGAATTGCACTCCGAGAGCCAAGGCCAGTTGCCCACGCTGCTGTTAAATGCAAATTTCCAACTTAAACCATCATACGTCTGGATATATTCCCTGTTAGAGTATTAGATATATGTGAAATACTTTATATCAGTGCATTTGGTATTTCCTGATAAGTGATTGGCAATGTGGCAATAAAAAGCCTCTATCTGCCAATGTTAAAATGAAAAGAAGTCCTGGATCCGCCCCAAAATGTAATGGCTTTTCTCTTGGCCCATGTTGACCGGGTTTTATGAAAACGAGCTTGGGAGGGTTTTTTGTAATCCTGCTGACAAACAAATGGCATCAGACATCCCTCCTAGGTGGAGGTAATTATACTTTTAGACAGTCTGAACAGAACCAGTTCTAACAATCTGTTCCCTCACAGGAGGCCTGACCAACGGTAGCGGGCGCTTCATCTCTGCAGCCCCGGGAGCCGAGGCCAAGTACCGTAGCGCCGCCAGCTCAGGCTCCTCCCTCTTCTCACCCAGCAGCCAGCTGTTCCCGTCATCACGACTACGCTATGGCATGTCTGATGTGATGCCGTCAGGTCGAAGCCGCCTGCTGGAGGACTTCAGGAACAACCGCTACCCCAACCTGCAGCTCAGAGACATCGCTGGTCACATCATGGAGTTCAGCCAGGATCAGCACGGCAGCAGGTAGCCACAAGCATCAGTGACCCCGGCCTCCAGCACACACCTACACACCCCCACTGCTCCAGCGAGCAGGGGACACATTTACATGGAAGTATCCTGCTTAAGACGTTGCCTTGTAAACACCATACACTGAAGACCATGACCTGAGCAAGTTCATAGTCGGAGGAAACGGTAGTCAGATTAAGATGTGGGGTGTTTCGTCTCAGTCACGTTGTTGAAGTCCTACTGCGGTTTTTGCAGCATTTTAACGCTACGGACAGCAGTGGGAGTGTTGTAAAACGCTGCTCCAGCCTCCAGTGAGTGTTGCAAGCTCCATGATTATGACAAGTGTCACATAAATGTCTTGATAGGATTAAAAAGTAGGAGTGACATATTCGATCCCAACGTCAAATGCACCGTAAACCCTTTCAGGTTCTCGTCGTTTATGGACAGACGTGTATTTAAACTGCAATTTGAATGTTTTTTTTTTATTTAGAAATAATGGATGGAACACACCATTCCATGTTTTATTTCAGAAGGTTCATTTAAAGATGGGATTATTTGCTCTCCACTGTCTCCTCACACATCATTTAAAGCGTCTCAATGAGATCTGCCCGAATAATTTTGGTCAATATTGAAACTACCTTTTTAAATCAGTTTCTCAGTCCCACTCCTCCTTCAAACTTGAAGCACTTGGTTGTACTCGCCGAGGTTTTTCCCTCCGGTCCAAATTCTTGCTTGTGTTGTACGTCGCTTTGGACAGAAGCGTCTGCCAAATGAAAGTGTAGAATTGTAGAATTCTTGTTTTTCGTTGGCAGACTCCTTGAAATAAGAACGTTATGAAAACCAGAGCATCTGGAATGCCTCAGAATAGTAGTGTTATCTTGACTATCTTGTTTTCATAATCACTTGAAGCCCAAATTGTGCTTGAATAGAGTTTGATGATCCAGCCCTGCTCTGATCTAGGACCATAATAGTAGAGAGCAACCAAAAATATCAGTCCAAGAGACCCTGAAGCAAAACCACCCTGGTCCAGTTCATAGTTGAGGGTAAGATCAAAGTCCTCCTGTTCTGTTCATGTTCAACACACAACATGAACAGATTTTCTAATATTTCAGAGCAGCCATTAGGATATTTCCCAGTGTTTTAGAGAGGAGAGCAAATGTTTGTACAGTTGTCTCAGCTCCATGCTCCAGGGTGTTCCCAAGACTTGGCCACAAGTGTGCCTTCAGTGTCGAAGCCAATTAAAAGAAAACTCAGCTGAGTCACTCAGTTTAGCTGTTATTCCTGGTCACGCTGCTTTTTTCTGTCCTTTCAGTGATGTGAAGATAACACTTAAGGAAAATAGGACTGCTTTCAAAGCCACATTCCACATCTCCTGTGTGGGAACATTTTAGATTTGAGGAGAACGAGCGAGCAGAACACATCAACATAAACTTGGTTTAAAAATGGGAGGCAATTTAAAAAAAACAAACAAAAAAAAACCCCAAAACCTTAAAACGCCTAAAGCATTCAACCAGATTTGTGAGCGGAGAGGAAACACAGCAGAGATGGGCAGGAGCCTTGCCGACATTTAGCATGCTAGTACGAAGGGCCTGCTCGTCAGTGCGCTGACAGGTAGCATCATTGGTGCAGCTGCTAAACATGCATTTAAATACACGCTGAGAACTTCTTGAACAAGCAGAACAAAATAGCAAAGAAGACCTCCCAGGCTGCTGTTTGAACCCCCAACATGACAGGTAGAGATGTGGTCTTCTCCTCTGCAGGTACAGATGTATGTTCTGACGCCAGGCTGACCCTGCATTAGCTGCCCTTCAGTCAGCTGTTCACACTTTTACGTCTGAGAAGTATTTATATGTGAAAGTTTATTTGTCTAGAAAAGATGCCAGGCATTAATATTTTGTCTGTTCGTAAAAAGACAAAATTCTGTCAATATAAAGTCTTGGTGACGTGTTGATACATGAATCTCTGCCCTGCTCCCACCCTTTCTCCCTCAGAGACTAATTTGGTACCAGTGGCCCCAGAGGCCACTCTTGGTCCTGGTTTCTGGGCTTGTTTGCGTTGAACCAGCCTGCAGATGCAGATTTTTTTCCACTGAAACAGTCTATTTATACACCATGACGTCCAGACATTCCAGACATTTTCTTTTTCTCCGTCTCTTCAGCATCACTCTCTTTTTTTTTATCTCTACCTTTGCTGGGATTCGTCACACTTCCTCTTGTCTCTTCATCTTTTCTCCTCTCCATTTTATCTCCCTGACTGTTGGTTTAGGTTACGGACGCAGGAGCAGCTCCCTCGCCGTCTTTGTTCAGCTGCCTCCCTGCATAACTTCCCTCTCTCATCTGTGTATCTAGCTTTATGTTGAAGTCAGACTCCATGTGTAGAATAAATGGGTTTAACAGGGCAGAATTTGCACTCTCTATGTGCTAAAATAAAACGGAGACTTGATAGTAGCACATTGAAATCTTCACCAGCGCCGCAATAAACATCCTGAGTGTTTATCCTCTCTCTGTTACTTTAAGATTCATCCAGTTGAAGTTGGAGCGAGCCAGTCCAGCTGAGCGCCAGCTCGTCTTCAGTGAAATACTACAGGCAGCCTACCAGCTCATGGTTGACGTCTTTGGAAATTACGTCATCCAGAAGTTTTTTGAGGTGTGTATGACAGTTGGACTTAATTGTAGGAGTCTAATAAGTAAATTGGAGAATAAAATAAAGACTTACTATGTGGCTGCAGGTTCATTTTCTTGTTTTGGCCAACGTTAGCTCACAGTTCTGCTTTGTGAATCTTATCATCGTCTGTTGCCGTTCACGAGCTTGACTGTAGATGCAGGGAAAACATTAAGAACAACCCATCCAGCCACGTGCAGGCTCGTACATTTGATAGTTTGCTAAGTTCATTTGAGCATTGAAACAATTTTGTATTCAGTGAAACTCTTCGCCAGACTCTCCAGAATTCTACCTGCTCCTTTAGCCTGCTTAGATGTCCGGTGTAAGTGGTGGTGCGTCATGTGTCATCACATGGAATCAAGTATTTACAGACTTGTTTGTGTGTGTGTGTGATTTCAAGTTTGGCAGCCTGGACCAGAAGCTGGCTCTGGCTGAGAGGATCCGAGGTCACGTGCTGTCTCTGGCCCTGCAGATGTACGGCTGCAGGGTCATTCAGAAAGCTCTGGAGTTCATCCCCTCGGATCAGCAAGTCATTGTGAGTACGCCGGTTCCCACTGGACTGTGTGAGAGTGTGAACAAGCGAAACAGACTGTTGCTCATTATCTTCAACCCTTCAGCTCCAAAACGACCTGAGATAAACTTATCCTGTCATCGCCCCGCTGCGATGTGGGTTGTTAGTGTAAGAAGCCAAATATCCCAGTGTCCTCATTTCAAAGAATATCTAATATCCGTGTGCTCAACACGTACCACTAATTTGTGTTTGTAGAGCAGAACGCTGCATAAAAAAAGAGGTACTGCTTCATGCTGAAACTGCATTTTTCATGTCCGCTCTGGGTTTAATGGAGCCGGGGTGTGAAGCAGCAGGTTCCTCACAGGTGCTCCATCACCACCCACAGGCGAGCCTAACCAGACCACAGGTGCTATGCAAATTCTGAACTGTAGGTGCCACAATAAATGTTGGCTGAATACTGCTTGGCATCAGGTATTCCTCATCTTATGTGGGGACATAAATGTGCCACACGCTGGGCTTGCAAGTCCTTATTATATCAGTCAGGGATTCTTGAGGGTTGTCTAGGGGCTCCTTGGTTTAAAAAAATAAATAAATCAGAATTTCACATAAATTTATCATGTGAATTACGCTTATTTAAAAATTTTGGTACCAGTTTTCAGGTAATTTCTTGAACAAATCAAGACAATGTCCTTGGAACGAGTGATGAGAGAAAAAATGCAAAAAAAAAAAAAGAATGAGTCCAATATCTTTTTAGATATGTCTAGAAAAAAATTAAAGATATAGTTTTCATATCATAAAAAAATGTCCCCAAATTCCTTAAATAAACAATAATTGACTACATTGATGGGTTGCAGTCTTAATTTTCACTTGCTGATTTATTCACGCTTTTTTTTTTCCAGACTTGCAAGAAAATCAAGTGAGTTTGCTGGGTGACGAATTGGCCCCGAACATTTTCTTTTCGAATTAGTAGGAAATCTCCACAAGGAAAACATAACCACATAATTAGGAAAACAAATGACAGAGTTGAAATTTTAGAAGCCCAACAAAAGAAAAAAAACTCCATGAAACCATCTTGGTTACGACAAAATGATTCAGGGTCAGATCAGTGACGCTGGATCAGATTTCTTCGGTCTCGGTTAGTGACATCACCTCAAATGGGTGTTTGCAGGTCACTGAGAGTTGACTTTGAGGTCCAGAACGTGGGAGGTCTGAAAACGTTTGATGGAGATTTGTTACGTGGAGGTTTACAGTGTGAGTTAGTCTCCAGGAAATGAGTGTAGTGTCCTCTGAAGTGATGGAACACGTGTTTGTGTGTGTCCCCCATTCATCTCTCCTTAATGGACTTCAATAGTTTCTCCAGGGCAACTTTCCGACCTCCAGTGTTATTTGTTTGCTACCGAGAGCTGCTGTGAAAAATGAAGGAGAGTTTGGAAAATTCTTTCAGGCAATATTTGATTTCTCACAAACAACTACATGTCCTTCTCCACACCCCTCCTGGCTCCCTAAACCCCCCCCCCCCCCCCCTCCTCCTCCTCGCCCTCCTCCTCCTCCTCCCTGCAGAGCGAGATGGTGCGGGAGCTGGACGGCCATGTGTTGAAGTGTGTGAAAGACCAGAACGGTAACCACGTGGTGCAGAAGTGTATCGAGTGTGTCCAGCCTCATGCATTACACTTCATCATAGACGCCTTTAAGGGACAGGTGGGTTCAGTCTGTGCGTGCACTTCTAATATTTCCACATTCAGTCACTGAGGCCTGGTGGTGCTTGGCTGTGTCTCTCTCACACACACACACACTGCCACAAACATATTGCCACCACCCAAGTGTACATAGACGCACATTCTCAGTCCTTTCCGGACAACGGGTACGTTGCCATGGCAACAAAAACCGCAGCCCAGTGGCGTCAGCTGTCTTCTATCGACAAGTTAAATGTTACATTTGCATGGAGTGTTAAAAGATTGTGTGTTAATGAATGCACCTATAATTAAAAAAAAAATTCTGAAGGTTTCGGTTGTGGTGCAACAGATCTCTGGTTTTTGAGTGTTTTCCTCCTCACATTTGTTCACGTTGTGTAACCATTTAACGCTCCATGTTTGAGGTGTGTTTGCGTAGCTGAAAGCATGTCAGGAATTTGCTGTCTCCTTGGCTGCAGGGGCTGCACATGTGTTAGCGGGGCTGCTAATATTTAACAACGCAATCAGGCCTTCAGAAACATGTGTTTTTGTTCCGAGCACAACTGAACTCTTGTAAACACGGAGCAGAAGCACATCAGTACCATGAAGTCACCGTCTCACCTGCAGTTTGGTGTGTGTGTGTGTTTGTGTGTGCGGGGAATGAGTAACAGTGTGTGTAATGGTGTGTGTCTCACAGGTCTTTGCCCTCTCCACTCACCCTTATGGCTGCCGAGTCATCCAGCGCATTCTTGAACACTGCCTTCCTGAGCAGACACTGCCGATACTCGAGGAGCTTCATCAACACACTGAGCAGCTTGTGCAGGTAAACACACACACACACACTCTCTCTCTCTCTCTCTCTCTCTCTCTCTCTCTCTCTCTCTCTCTCTCTCTCCACCAGGTATGTTTTTTAGGATAATGACAGCTTTATTTGACTTAAACAAAGCTTCTTTTTGAGGTTGGCTGCTCGTTTGATGTGACGGTGGTGGCAGCGGCGGCGCCAGCTGGTGTCCTCACATTTTACTTTACGTCCCCTTGTGTTGTGTGTGTTCAGGACCAGTATGGCAACTATGTGATCCAGCACGTATTGGAGCACGGCCGAGCTGAGGACAAGAGCAAGATAGTGGCAGAGATCAGAGGAAATGTACTGGGACTGAGCCAGCACAAGTTTGCCAGGTACAGTCCTGCACACACACACACACACACACACACACACACACACACACACACGCACTTCATCAGAAAGTTCTCCACAATTGCAGAGAGAGTTGGAACTTTCTCGCTGATCCCCCCCGGTTTTCTCTGCTCAGTAACGTGGTGGAGAAGTGTGTGACCCACGCGTCGCGGGCAGAACGAGCTGTGCTGATAGACGAGGTGTGCAGCCTGACGGAGGGCCCCCACAGTGCCTTATACACCATGATGAAGGACCAGTACGCCAACTACGTGGTGCAGAAGATGATCGACGTGGCCGAGCCCACCCAGCGCAAGATAGTAATGCACAAGGTAGATGTTTGTTTTATCACTTCCATCTCAGCACCTCTGGAATACTTTGATCCCCGGTGGTTTGAGCTGACATCATGCAGGCTGGCAGATGGGATAGTTGTAACCCTTCCAGCCGGTGGAGAAACTCATGGTCCAGATGTATGAGCAGCGTGAGGAGGGCAGGACAGTCGATGCTGCTTGTTTTTCTTCCTCCGCAAATGTCTTCATGCGTAACCAGCAGGTTTTAAAGGGATGGTTCACCCAAAAATTAGCATGCGTTTTCAGTTATTCGCCTTTCCTGGAGCAACCACATTTTTGTTGTTGGAAGCTATTGAAAATATCAGTTTACAAACTCGACTGCGTCGGTGTTTGTGCTTCTCAGTGGCTGGGGCTCCACGCACGCACGCGCACACA
Organism: Aulostomus chinensis; assembly: GCF_037954235.1. Taxonomy (NCBI): domain Eukaryota; kingdom Metazoa; phylum Chordata; class Actinopteri; order Syngnathiformes; family Aulostomidae; genus Aulostomus; species Aulostomus chinensis. Next base: position 5,545,410 of record NC_141341.1, on the reverse strand, counting down.
CACACAGACACACACACACACACACACTGCCACTTAAAGGCAGCAGACATATTGGTCTGGACAAAAGAAGAACCGACTGATTTTTTTTTTTTTTTTTTTTAGCTTGAAGCTAACAGCGTTTGACGGCTAACAACAGCAAAACTGCCCAAAGACGTTGGTCCGCTGTCTCTTGAGCACATGGTCTGGTGCAGGGGTCCTCAAATCCCTCAGATACAAATCTTGAAGGTCCACAATGGTTTTTTTTCATACAAGCATGGGTCCATTTATCAATGTCGGTCAAGTACAAGGCAGGTCGAAGCACTGTTCACTTTTCTTCTCTTGGTCAACTTTGAGCATGCCATTTTGTTAGATTCGGTCTTCTACTGGTGGCACGTAAACGAACAGATTGCAAAGTGCCGGGTACGACTCGTGCTTCAAGCTGCTGCGGTCCGTCCAGTCTAGCTAGCAGCATGCACGCTCTCTCAGCCAATCAGCGCATCGTTGTCACAGAGATGACAACCCATAATACCCTGTCACCCAGGCAACAGCCTATCAGCGCTGTCTCCCAAAGCACACACTTTCTCACACACACGCACACACACACACACAGCACGCAGAGCGCATGCAGTGAATACAACAGGAGTGGGAACATGGGAGATATTTGACTATAAATGAAACAGAATTTAGCGATAGAGCAGTAGCGCATAGCGATAGATCGGCGATTAATACAAATAATATATGTTAAAAAAAGGTTTTATTTGTTTTTGAAAAGTGCCATTTGCCCTGGGTCCGCAGAGAGGTGTGCCGCGGTCCGGTCGTGGACCTAATTGACGCTCATTGAGGACCCCGGGTCTGGTGTAATCCACGTCTTCTTTGACCAGGGTTATTGCCTGTAATCCCTCTAAATTTGTGAACTTGTAAATTTCCCCGGTGTGGGACGATTAAAGGTTTATCTTAGCTCAAATCCAAGTGTTGAGAGAGATTGGATTTTATTACGGTCGTTGTTTGAACTAATTTAGATGGCTTACGGTCACGTAGCAGTGAAATATTCCTGGACCTTCTTGTGTCTGAAACCAGACAAAAGCCTGCAGTGATGTCACTCGAACAGACCCCAGTCAGTCAATTGTGTCTGTGGTTTTTATCACATTTTCTGAAAACTGGCCAGAGTGCAAATTTACGCGCATGTCCGTCCACCGTTGTTACGTTAATGAGCAGTTTGTCCATCGGGACAACCGGCGAGTCTGTCTCCCTCCCTCCCTCTCACTCTCTCTCTCTCTCTCTCTCTCCTCCCCCTCAGAGTCAGACATGCTGTCAGTTCCTCATTCAAGCTGCGGGTCACTAAAGCTGCTGTTCGTGCGTGATAACTGGCAGGTTTACTGCCCTCCTGACTGGAGATGTTTGACTTTAGGATTATCTCCAGTCCCCGCCTCTAAAACCAGTCGTCAGTCTGTCCCTCCTGCCACTGGTGTCAGTAGCAGAAAGGTGTCTCCATTTACTCTGGAAGTGGGTGTAACAATCTGATGGTTTTTTTCTCTGTAAAGGGAAACAAGCAGGTTTTTTGTCAACCCAACCCCTCGTGTACCTCACATCAGCGGGCTCTAAATCTCACTCGGGGTCACTGGTGTGATTGGTTTCCTTGGCAACGACACGGAGGCTGACTTTAACCACAAGCCATCATTGATTTGCTAATAAACGGTGCTGCTGCGTGAAGCCGGATATTGAGAGAATGTCTGACTCTCCTTCTTCGTTTGAAATATTGTGGGTTTTCAGTCTGGAAACTCTGACGTGTGTTTGTGTTCAGATCCGGCCTCACATCTCCACCCTGAGGAAGTACACGTACGGAAAACACATCCTGGCCAAGCTGGAGAAGTACTACATGAAGAATGGCGTCGACCTGGGTCCTCTCTGTGGCCCTCCCAATGGCATCATGTAAACCCCCCCCTCCCTCCAACTGAAATAATGTCTACCCACCACATTCTAATGCGGTCATGTCCACCAGCCCCCACCCTCCTGTCCCGGTCCGACCCTCCGGGAGGCGTCATGTCGACTGTCTCGTTCTGAGTCTTGTTGAGGACTCCTTGTATCCCCGTTTCCACAACAACCCTTCAGGAGGAGCCTGTTGCTACAGGCAGCCTTAGTTCAAAACCTTTTTTTTTTTTTTTTTTTTTTGGCAACCCCTCCCCCACCTGAGCCCAGCCCTGCTGAACTTGGGGGGGGGGGGGGGGGCGGGGGAGGAGGGCAGGGAGTGGAGCGAGATGTGATCCAATTCCCGCTTCACTCCCTCCCTTTTTTTTTTTTCTTCTTCTTCTTCTTCCTCTTCTTCGTCTTTCACTTCCTCTTTCTTCATTTCAGATGAACTCTAAATCATTTCACTTTTTTGCTACTGCTGCACACACAATCCAAGTGTCCCCTCCTCCCATCCCAGCTACCTACCACTATGAGATGGAACGAGTATTTAATTTGTCACAGAATCATAGACGAATACACACATGCCATCAGCTAACCAGCCTACAGATCATTTAGCATGGGAGATTCGTTTTCTGGTCTTGCTTCTATAAATATAACGTGTATACTTGGTGTAGACCTTTGCATATATATATATATAAATATATATATAAAACTTTGTAGTTTTTCTGGTTTTTGATGTTGAATCTGTATCTATAATGTATCCTAGTAGTGACCACATACTTCTGACTGTATAATTGTACATTTGTAAACCCTTGTAATGTAAAAGTGCTTTACCACCCTTTTTTGGTATGAGAAGAAAAAGAAAAAAAAAAAAGATAAAAAAGCTCATTCTGGAAAAAAAAAAAAGGAAAAAACATCTTAGGAAAAAAAAAAAAACCCCTGTGCATTTCAGTGTATATTCTCACCTCCTTGGTTGTGACATGAGTTGTTGTATATTGTAAATTGTAATATCAAATTTTTTTGTTTTGAAAAGCCCTTTCTATACAGCGTAGTACTTGTACAAAAATTCGCCACGCTTGGTTTTATCTTTATCTTGTCACTGCTTAACTTAAGACGTTCATCTCCCACTGACTTCCAATTGGACATGTTCTGTTAGACTTAGTGGTGTCTTCTGGTTTATGTTGAAGGTTTTTTTGTTTTGGTTTGTTTTTTGGTTTGTTTAAATTTTTTTTTTTTTTTTTTTTTTTTACCTTTTTTAAGATCTTTTTATAGGAATGCTTTACCCCCCTGAACTATGTCATGGATACGCGGGCTGGGCGGGAGAATTAACAAAGCTCCGCCCCATCCCCTCGACGACCCATGACCATGTCTTCGGCGGGGTAAACCCATGGATTGTACAGAGGAGATTCTTGTGTTTTTTGGCATTTCTCTAGTGCTGTAAGTGCTGTATCATAATGTCCATGTCCTTTTGGGTGAGAGAGGCAGCCCGCCACAGCGCGGTGTACATTTGGAGCAGCCTTGTGTATATTTACTACGAGCACACCTGTAACCATATGTGTATAGTTAACAGAACCTGTGTATGCTTATTGCCTGGGCAACTATTTTTTGTAACTCCTGTTGTAGATTGTCTCTAAACAATTGTGTGATCTTTATTTTGAAACCAAACTGAACAAAAAAAAAAAACTTTGAAAATTTACCGGCGTCAAGTGTGCTTGATGGTGCGCTCGACTCATGGGTTGCAGGGCGCGGAGGAGGAGACGGGTTCATCTAGGAGGGGTGGAGTTTGGGGCCCCCCCACTGGTGGAGAGTTTGGAGAGTCCCATGGGATGATAGTGGTGTGAAATGGGTCGGTACGAATTGTTCCGTCTCATGTCGCAGGCGGAGCCCGGCTCCTGCTCTCTCTCTCTAAGTTTCAAAGCGCCTTGAGCTCGGTTTGTCTTTCAGCCGTCGTGGCGACTCAGATCTCCAACCTTGAGGCCTTTAAAACTGCACGTTTCTTAGAATTTTTTTATTCTGAGTGAAATTCTCCATTGCGGTTGTATGCCTCTAGGACGTGGGCCTGTGGGTGACCTTGACCTTTGACCCCCATCATGTTTTTCAGGTCATCCCTGAGTCTGAGTTGATGGATTTGAAATGAAATCCCCTCAAGGTTGTTTGTTTGTTTTGTTTTTCTCGAGATTAAATGCACATTCAGAGTGATGGTGACCTTCAACCACCTCTCGGTTCATCGTCCAGGTCCAGTTGCGCCAAAATTGGGCTCACAGTTCTCACGGCTAGGCGCTGTGGTCCATCGGCACTGAGCTGCAGAACTCGGGAGACAACTCGCTCTGGTCTGCGTGACGGCTCCTGAACAATCTGTCGCCACCCACAAGGGAGTTGAGACGTCTCCCTGGTCATCCCTGTCTCATTTTCAGAGTTCTGACGTCCACAGTGGGATCGTCTTCCATATTCCTCATAAATGCACTTCATAAACATCCCTGCAACCGATTTATTTATTTTTTTTTAAAAAGAAAAGAAAACCATGGACAGGCAGAGTTTAGCGCGAAAAGATTCATTCGAGAACAGCAGACGCAAGAAATCTGAAGCTGATCTGGATCGCATCCTGAATGAGTTCTTCAGAGGACCAGTACTGAAATAATACAAGTCTCCCTTTACGGGGCTTCTTCACATCGTTGCCTCACCCGTAACGTGGCGGTATGTCCCCAAATTTAAACCGGCCCGCCACTGGTTCTTAAGATCTAGTAAATTTCCACCGTTAAAAAAAAAAAAACAAACGGTAAATTTAATTCAGGTTTTTCCTGTTCTCACTGGGTCCCCCCTTCCCTCTCTCAGTGGGCCAGGCTCACTCCCATTATTTCTCTTATATGGCACGCACGTTCACACAGGACAGACGTCTCTTATCATTCCAACCTGGCCACACCTGCGTGAGGTCAACATTCTTGATAGAGGTTAAGTCGCATAGGACTCTCTCAACTGACACTAAGCCCCCCCCCCCCCCCCAAGAGGTCTGAAGACAGGGTTTCCCACAACCTGGATTAAAAAAAAAAAAAAAAAAACCTGCAAATTAACAATTAATATCCAGAAATTCCCATTCTAGTCACTACTGACCACAAACACTGACCAGACAGGTCCTGTTCCAGCTGTCAGGAGTCACATGGGGGGCTGCTGATCCTGGTCTCAGTGCTGGAACTGATTAACGAGGCTGGCCCGGTAACACGCCGCGGTCCTGACTAATGACAGCCCTGTTGATCAGTGCCATGCCACGCTGACGACTGCTCTCCATATGGAGTCCGCTAATAGGTGCTGATAAGTGGCTATTACCTGATTCAAGACCGAATCCCTGGATTCATTATCCACGTAACTGCGTAATCAAGACTGGCAGATCGAAGCGAAAGACGACCGACGTGTGGGGAGGCTCATCCCGTCCCCTGACGCGCACAAATACGAGCGAAAAATATCTGTATGGTGCATTTTTACGATCAAGAGAAGAGGCTGTGCTTGACAGGAGGTGGGACTCCGGCCGTGCGTCAAACCAGGCTCCGGACTGAGTGACTGGAAACGACGGAAACACGATTCATAACTTTGGATGAGGCTGCGGTCGAGACGTTTTTGTTGTTGTTGTTGTTGTTGTTGTTGTTGTTGTTGTGGGGTTATACTGTCTCTCCTGCTTCCCAGGAGTCACGATCAAATGGATCCCTCGGGATCAACGGTGTGAAAGTCGTGGTAAAAGCAATGATTGGCTTGAACTGTTTGGTGTCTTCGCAGCCTAAATTCTGTCTTACATTTTAATGTAAAGGTGCCAGGGGTTTCATGCCATGTACCTCAAACTCCTCCTCCGCAGGGCCGGTGTATCTTTCTGGTGTCCTGGGGGGGGGGGGGGGGTGATGATCCCAAAAGGCTACCCAAAGTGCATGAGCGGAGCAGCTGGTGCACGTATGTGGAGGTATGAATCAAAATCTATTTGTATAAACAGACACAGTGTTTGTCTCAACACCAGTTCTGAACTGGAGGCGCCAAGGATGGCAAAGTGAGCTCAGCCAAACGGAACACAAAAGAAGAGCCGTTTTCTTGTTGTTGTTGTTGATTGTGTTATCATTGTAGCTCATTATCCAAAAAGATGAAAACCTAAGTTAAATTTAGGGAAATCCCAAAGTGCAGAAGGCCCAGTTGGATGGAGCCATGAAAGGACATTAAACCCACAATGGTGATGAACTGTTGCTCAGGATACTCATGTTTGTGACAGGAGGTCATCAGATGAACTCACACTAATGCTCGAAGCAGGTGTCCTTAAACGCATCGTCCCTCTCCTGGTCTTTTAAGGACAAGAAAAACAAACCTGCTGCTACCTTTCCAGCAATTGTTTGAAACGAGCCAGGCTTCTGCAGAAACTGGCAGGCTGTTATTTTGAAAAGGTCACTTTGAGCGTGATGTGGCGGTGGCGGTTCTCCCATGGGTGGGTTTGTTGATGTCTTAAGGCAGATAATTGGATAACTCCAAGAAGCGAGGTTGTAACTGCGGTGATTTTTTTTTTTTGAAACCAAACACATGGGTTGTGCTCTCTTCAGCAGGGGTTCGGCCTCCGTGTAGTCGGCTGAACGCTACGAGAGGATCAAATGTCTGAGTTTATGGTCATTGGGAAACGATCCTGCGTCGTTTCACATGAACGAGCTGAAGGCTCGTCCTACTGGCGTTTTAGCCTTTAGAATATTACTGTCAAATATTAAAAATCGTGTGGTAAAATGGGGGAAAAAAATGAAATTAACTTTCTTGAAGACCTTGTGCAAAGTTCCCAAAAGGTTCTCTAAAGCTGACAAATGTCTTGCAAACAAAAAATAAATAAATAGATAAACAAAAGGTCCCAAATCTACACACAATTTTAATTTAACATTTCATCTTTTGGGGGGAGAAACAGTATCTCTACCTCTGTATTTTTTTCCCACTTCAGTAAAGTGTCCATTATTCGCCACAGCCTTGAACGACCAGCTTGCTGAGCCAAACTGAGCGTCTCACAATGATGATGTCATGTTGCAATGACGTTTTTAATTCAACTAAATATTAGTCGTTTTACTCCTTTTTCCACTGTATACGCTTAAAGAATATAATTTCCATCATATTTTTATATTCTACTTTAAAAAAAGAAGAATTCTGTCAGATTTAAACAACAACAAAAAAGCCTCAACATTTTGTGGCACATTAGGGGGCACTCACGACCCACCACTGGGCCACAGACCAGTGGTTGGGAAGCCTTACGTATGAAAGGGTTACTTGTAGAGGAAAATGTTTATTGGATACAAGACGTAAAGACAATCATAATGTTCTGAAACTCGTGGACATTCAAGACGTTCCCTCTTGGTCTTCAAACTCTTAAACTCACCATGTGATTAAGACAAAGTTCTTTAAAATATTATTTAGGGGGGCTACAAAGGAATCATTCAAGGGAACATATGTGGGATGTTCCCCTCAAGGTCTCTTCACCATACTCACGGAACATTTGCAGAACCTCTAAAGACCGTAAATTTGGCGACTAAACCAACCATGTTATTTTGGAGCCATTTAGGTTCTTGCATCACCTTCCCTGAACGCTTACAAATCAAATCCGGCAAACCTTGAAAGACCTTCATCATATTCTAGGAAGTCAGACGTTCTTTTTACCAGCAGAGATGTTCTACTGGTTCTAGGAAGGTTTTTGTTTGTTTGTTTTCTGTTGAGCTTTGCCCTGTGAGATGATGAGCATCAACATAGATCCTTGACAATCTAAACTCCACTTCTCTTCCCAAGCAGCAGACATTCCCGGATGAAGACCAAGGAAGTGGACGGTTCGGATCAGCTGAGTCAACATTCATTTTGACAAACTTGATGATTCATTAAAAACCCGATTGAACCCTCAAAAAAAAAAAAAAAAAAAAAGTTCCAGTAGGTTCCAAGTTTAACTCTAGGATGGGGTTCCCCTCCTAAATTAATCTGTATGCGGGTCTATTTTTTGCTAAACTGCCTGGTTGCTAGGCGACACAAGCAGGCTCCGGCGTGAGTGGCGCATGAATATTAATTTCAGTTACGTAGGCACAGGTGTGAGCTCATCGCACCTTTTTTTTCAACAGAGATAAAGAGAGCGAGAGAGAGGAAAAAAAGGAAACGTTTTGACCGTGACTCAGCCACAGAAGAGGACCGGAGCTCTCCGGTAACCGTGTTAATTCAACCGGAAACACCTGAAACAAAGACTCGGGAGCAGCCGTGACTGGAGGGCTACTTCAGGGCTGCGGGTGCCTAAACGAGCTGCAGGGGGCAATCCTCCTCCTTACTCGCGAGGAGACCCCCCCCCACACACACACACGCACACACACACACATATACTTCCCTTCACATACACCCCTCCTCCTCCTCCTCCTCCTCTTCCTCCTGCCAGACTCCCAGGCCAAGCAGCGTCGCCATACGGAACATCCTGCCCTTAACGGAGAGGGGGAGGAGAGAGAGAGAGAGAGAGAGAGAGAGAGAGAGAGAGAGAGAGAAAGAGAGACGAGGTCTGGCGTCTCCTGGTAGTAAATCCATCAAGAGAATCAGAGAGAAGTGAGACGAGGCCTCGCGGAGATCTCCGGGTGACCAGCAGCGCGTGAAGCCTTGGATTAAAAAGGACGGATGGTCGCGTGGACGGGCGGCGTGCTCTGAAGTTGGACAGACTACCGAGACCCCAGCAGCTTCTTCTACCTAGAACACACACACACACACACACACACACACACACACACACACACACCGCAACCACCACCACAGCCACCACCACCACCCCGAACCCGGTGAAGGCAGCAGCGGCGGCACCGGGAGGCTGTGCCCGCGCACCCCGACCATGAAGCTGCCTTTGCTCCTCGCGCTGACGGCTCTGCTCGCTGGCGTCGCCACGGTAAGTCCGCACGAGCCTCACGTCCTTTGTTAACATGGGAGCTCTTGTGCACGCAGGAGCCCCGGCATTGTGTGTTTGTGCGTATGTGAAAGAGAGAGAGAGTGTGTGTGTGTGTGTGTGTGTGTGATATCATTAACAAGACAGTGATGGTCTGTTATCGGTAGGAAATCCTGCACTCGACCTAGATATCAGCCCTTATTGGCCGCCGGTGACTCCCGGTGGACTGCGCCCCCCGCCCCCCTTTCACACAAACACACACACACACACACACACACGTCAGCCTTTGTGTCTCAGTGTCGGGGTTTATATGGCCCCCAGAGTCAGGAGGTGTGTGTGTGCGCGCGCGCGCGTGTGTATGTGTGTGAGACAGTAATTAGCGGGTAATCTCTAATTGAGCTTGATTACGGGTGCGTGTGCGGTGCCCCGGTATGTGGTGTCTGTGCCACCAGCTCACGTCATGCCGTTAATTTGAGGGGCTCCGGTCATATTGCGGCTTTGTAAAGACTTTATTGCCTGGTAGTGTTGCGCTGTGGGACGTGTGTGTGTGTGTGTGTGTGTGTGTGTGTGTGTGAGAGAGAGAGAGAGAGAGAGAGAGAGAGGGGCGGATTGGATGTCCGATCTCCAACCTGCGAGGTGCAGGCTTTCCAGATATTCATATTGTCCGGATGCCAGCAGCCTCCCGTTAGAACCGGTCGCGCGAGCGCACGCGCGCGGGCTTGCGTGTACGTGTGTGTGTGTGTGTTTGTGCGGCAGTGTGTGTTTGTGATACAAAAAAAAAGTGGGTGGGGTAACTGGGAACGAAATTACACGCGGGGAAGTTAACGGCGATGCGGTGCGCGCACGAAGGCTCAGATGAATGATGTCATCGGGAATCGCGAGGAGAGATGCTGATTAGGAATGCATGCGCGAACCCCCCCCCCCCCCCCCACACACACACACACACACGTCCACACCTCCTCTCCGGAATCATACACGACGAGTCGCCCCCCCCCCCCCCCCAACCCACATCTTCCGCTACCGATGAATCCAGATTTATCCTATGAGGAGGAGGAGGTGGAGGAAGCTCAGCCATTGAGAGAAAAGGAAAGCAGCGCCAAAAATAGCTAAAATGCAGATCGAGTTCTGAATGTGAAACCCAGTCGGGTTGATTGTGATGCTGAGTATCTCCCTTTTATTTCAATTCATGTGCCAGTTAACAAGCCCGAGTATGCGTTTTGTTTTCCTTTTCTTCCTTTCTCTCTTTTGTTAGTGCATTGTTGGGTTTGTCTGTTTGCAGGATTGGTAAAACAACAACAAACTATGAGGTCAAATTTGCCCTCAAGTCCAATAATGGGCTCTTAATGTGACACTCAGACCTGCAGAAATCAGGACAGGTCTGACTTCATGTTTTAGTCTGGCAGCTTCCATAAATGTATTTTCAAGTTAGTAACAGTGGCAGGTTTCCATCGGGGGTCTTGGGCACATGAAATAAAAAAATAAAAAAATAAATTTAAATTTAAATCGCACATCAGAGGTAGCAAATTAAATGGGGGTGGGGGGTGAGGTGGGGGGGGGGGTTGTCTCCCCTGCTGGTGAGCAAATGCATCAAACCAAATTAGGCAGCAGCACTGGCTTCACTCTGTGGTTCTGGCTTCTTTGAGCATCATTCTTTTTTCGCTGCTTCTGCTATGGTGCAGCACTGGTTTTGGCACGGGTTCTTACACAGTACACACACACACACACACTGATTATTACTGGGTCAGTCGGTTGCAATCACTGCCAGAGATCCTTGGCCTCGAGCTGACCTAATCTGTCTTTGAGCGTACAGATGGAGACAGGTGTGACACACATACACACACTCACACACATACAAAACTGCCACAGATGGATGCAGGTGTCTTGGTTTTACACACACACACACACACACACACACACACACACACACGTCAATACTCTTATAATTGCAAGCAACCTAGGCCTTAAACACACACATGCCCAACCCACGGTCACATGCATTTACTGACAAGATCTTTCTTTATATGCCTCCTGGCTTCAGACCAGTGTGTGTGTGTGTGTGTGTGTTGACTTGTCCCTGGTGTCGTGTCTCTGTGGGTATTTCCTATTATCAGAGTTTTGACATCATATCCGGACGGCTATATTTTACACGAGAGACTGATTTTCCCACAGACATCTGTTGTGTCCCATGAATAGTCAGAGAGAGAGAGTGTGTGTGTGTGTGTGTGTGTGTGCATGTGTGAGTGTTTGGCTTCATGAGACTGTCCATCTGTCTGTGTGTGGGCTCAAAGATAGTGAATCTCCAATGCCAAAAACTTGTTCTCGCCAGCCTTCATTCCTTGAGGAGTGTGTGTGTGTGTGTGTGTGTGTGTGTGTGTGTGGTGGAAAAGCATTGAGGATCATGTTTGAAACTTGTGCAATGAATCAGTGTTTTGTGCCTGCGATCTCAGACAAAGCCCCCCATAGAGAGGGGAAGAAAGAGAGAAGGAGCAAGAAAGAGGAGAAAATAGCCCGTGTGAGGCGGATTGAGGGAGAGTGTGGAATGTGAGAAGCAATTTGACACAGGAAGTTGGTCCTTCTTGCTTGTCCTAGAGGACAAAGTCTCTTCTCACACACACACACACACACACACACACACACACAAGCTGACAGGTAGTAAACACACAGGGGGTAACAGCAGAGGTATTTCAGGTGTGTTTAAAGGGATGAGTGGGGGGATTCACGGCGGGGGGTGGGTGGGGGTGGGTGGGGGTCACCTTCCAGTGGACGGAGGAAATGAAAGAGATCAGAGTTCATATCCGGAGCTGCATTCAGACAGCTGGCGTCCTGAGGTGAGCAGGGATGAAGAAAGAGAATAATGATAGCTTTCAGCTGGAAAAAAAAAATCTCCCCTAGACTCCTCCCTTTGCTTGTTTGTGTGTGTGTGTGTGTGTGTGTGTGTATTGGATGTGTACACATGTTTCCTCTCTCATATCTGACAGTCTTATCACATTTGACTTAAATTACTTTTTCTGTCTCTCTCAGAAAGTTTTAACATTTGATGGAAATCACAGGGAATTTCCCATTTATCTGAAATGAACTGATAACAACTCGCGGGGACGGAGCTCTCACCATCCTGTTATTTTGTAAAAGGTCAGCTCAAAGTTTGCAGCAAAATTGGAGGTTTTATTACTAACGAGAAGGTCTGTTTAGAAAACTGTCTCCAAACTTTTATTATTGGCCTCCGGCTAAAGGCTTTTTTTTTTTTTTAACCTCTAATGTCAGGTTCTAAACAAAGATTTTCAGTCTTGTTATATCCTCCTCTCAAGTCATTCATTAAATTGCTTTGGTTTTAATCCATAAATACGGTATTTTTCGTTACACCAGTGCAGCTTCTCCTCATGGAAGATGCACAGTTTAGCATTAAAAGTACATTTGTCCTTTTTCAGTGCTGTTACCGTTAATCTCTTACACGCTCCACTAAAATGGTGAGCAAAAGCATCTGCCAGCATCTTAGTTTGGCATCTGCCTATGCTCACGTGCACCAATGAGTGAGATCTTTAGTTTGTTAGCATGCTAACTGTGTAGTCACCGTTAGCCTGATAGCTGAAGCATTGCGCCGCTTGCATCCGAATTCACTGAAATAAGTCAGCATTTGTCAATGTCTGGGGTTTTTAAGCTAACTGACTGGGAGAAAGTCTGTGAGTAACACAAGCTCAAGATATTTTAACGCCTGGTTCCACTGCATAAATCAGGTCGGTAGATATCACGCTGCAGAATTTCAGAGCTTTTTTTCCCCGTGTTTTTAAAATTTGCTAACGAGTGGTTAAATGAGGCTTCAGTGGTTGTCGTGGACGTAGTATGTCGTCACACCTAAAACAGAAGAAGCTAGTTGTGGTGACATCATGTGAGCTTTGTGCTCTAAAAAAGTTCCATGAAACTTTGTTTGCCAAGCAGCTTATTTTTTGGCACTCACCCAAAATCCAGCGTAATAATCCAATTGACTGCTGGTGTGACCCACGGCAAGTGGACACACAAAAATCAGTCACCCTCTGCGGCACTCCGTGGTTGTACACTTACTAAAATGCCACATTAGCCTTCAAATCCTAAGTCAGCGCCATGATGCTTCTGGCAGGGACGGACTGTAACCAAACACCAGGGATAAAAGGCACGATAATGTTTCTATCTACTGAACGATTGCAATGATGAAATCGTTTATAAACAAAGTGGACAACAAGTTCTGTGCGCATGTGAGCGTCAGAAGTTTCTCGCCGTGAGGAATGACGTCACGCGAGTGGACCGCGTTTCTGAGGATGAATTAGTGAAAAGTAAAAAAAAACAAAAAACAAACTCACTCTCAGCTATTCCCAATACTAATCCATAACAAGTCTACATGTTCCGACTGGGAAGGCCGAAATTCCATCTTTTGAGTACAACTGGAACACACCATAGTTACAAGTCTCCTCTTGACTTGTTTTTGTAACTTGCTGCGTTCATTCTGGTAGCAGCGCTAGCTTAGCCGTTAGCATCACTCCATTAAAGCTTCTCACTGCTGACTTCTCTCATGTCTCTTAACTGATGTTCTGCTTTTCTCTTATTTTGTCTTACTAATCCTATCTTGTTGCTGTAGTTTTCAGTTTCTCCTCTGCCAGTTTGATATTTCCTGTCTTTTTTTCTTTCTTTTTTTTTACAACCACGCCATATATTTACATCTTGCTTACTTCTTTCGAATCTTTGCTCACGCTGCCAGTTACAGTTTTAGAAAACACTCGTTTTTTTTGTTCTCTTTTTTCCTTCTTTTTTTTTTTCCAATCATTTGTCTCTGAAACATTGTGAGACACTAAACTTCTCCTGTGGAATGTATTCAAGTCGTCCCACGTATTAGACGGAATGCAGTTCTAACCTCAATTCATCTAGCTGGAAGCTCCTCTCATCATGACCAGTAACACACACAAGCGCAGACATGCTTGCTCACATGTATGCACCGATGCGCATTAACGTTGTGATTATGTTACGTGCGCACACACACACACACACACACACACACACAAAGTAATAGTGAATAGTTGTGGTGTGCAACGGTTTCACAATTTCAGTGAGTCAGAGGGAGACTGAGACCGCTGGAGGTGTTTTAGGTAGGTCAAAACAGGCCAAAAATGCAGCTCGTGCAGATGCTAAAAACACACACACACACACACTCACTGTCTCCCTTGCAGTAATTGGGAAGCACTGCGCAGACATACTCACATACATATTCTCCTGAGAGGGGCTTAGATGAATATAGAGACAAGAGAAAGGAGGGAGGGAGGGAGGGAGGGAGTGGGGAAGGATGGAAAAAGGGAGACCGTGAAATAATGAGACTGGGAGGAAGAAGAATAAAATGGAGAGATGTGTGGATGGAAAACTAGTGAAGGTTTAGTGGGGCGATGGGGATGATAGATTGAGAGTCCGGAAAGTGAGGGAAGGACGAGGAGCGGGAATGAGGAGAAGATGGGGGATATCGGGACGCAGAGACGGCGCGAGAGCTGGATGATGGGGAGGACAGCGAAGGGATGGCGCCGGGCCAGAAAGAGGGGAGATGGAGGGATTTCGAGAGTGAGAGAGAGCGAGAGAGGGGTGGGGGAGGGAGCCGTACACTGCTCATTCCCAGGAGACAGTGCTCTACCTGCTCTCCGCGGCCGTCGCTATGACAACCACCATGGCTGCCTCTGTCACAGCTTTATCGCCCCGCTCCTCTTCATCCCTCCCTCCGTCTCTCTCCCTCTCTCTTCGTTCTGTTTCCTCTGGTTTTGCCTCTCTCATTCACAACTTCTCATATTGTTCTCTGTTTTATGACTTTTTATTTATTCTGGTCTTCCCCCTCCTTCCACCCCTTCTCCCCCCTTTCTTTTTGTCTATCTATTCCACTTTAATAAATTCAAAAAAAAATGCAGAGGGAGTCCCACCTTTACAGTAGTGTTTGTGTTTTGAACCCTGCTATAAATAAAACCCTTAGAAACAGGGTGCCTCTTTTTCACCACCTTTCCGTGTGTGTGTGTGTGTGTGTGTGTGTTTTTCGGTTAAAATTAGAGTCCTCCCACTAGTGTACGATCACAGCTGAGGTGTGTTTGAACGGTCGTATGCTTTTAATGTGTCGCTGCATCTTCATTGCGACCCTCTTCCTCATGGGTTTCCGTAACGACGGGATAATTAGGTTACAGGAGGGCCGGATGGGTGGGGTCATGCAGAGCTGAAGGCCAGTGCAGTCCAATGGGAACGCTGGAATGTGTAGTTCCTGGCAGCCGGCTGATAAGAGACGGTGAAATTCGCGATAACGCCGGCCTTCACACTCCTGACTGGGTGTGTGTGTGTGTGTGTGTGTGTGTGTGTGTGTGTGTGTGTGTGTGTCTGCGCTAGGAGGTGGGCCTTCATCTGACCTCCTCCTGACTCCCTCCATCTCCTGCTCCATCTCTGGCTTGTTTAGTTATCTAATAGACCGTATTCACATGGCACCCATGTAAATCTGACGTCACGCTCAGGATGGGAAGCTAGATGGTTGGATACTGAGGCGCTGCTGTGTTTAGGGCCTCTAAGTGAAGGGGATCTGGCAAATTAGTCCTCAGTACGTCAGGCTGACTCCAGGTAGTAGAGGTCAATATCAGCCTGGAAAATTTGAAAGGCTTTTCATACACTGAGAATATGTGAAATAAACATTTTCATCTACTTTACTTCACGTAGCAGCACTGGTACATTAGGGAGTGGTGGTGGTCACACAGAAACATGCTCAGGTCAGCACTTCAGCACGATGAAATATTGGATATAAACAAGTTTTCACCATGAATGTGTAAAGAGAAGTGGGGACAGCGTTGGTGGCGGGGCCCTATTAGTTCCCCTGAATGCACACCTGTCTGTTGCGTTGCCTACCAACGCGGGCGCTGCTGATTCAGTTCCCCATTTTAGCTCCAGTTTGATTGGCCCGTGCAAACACGATGTCCTCGTTGCTGCGCTCGCACCTCCTCTGCTTGGGGCACCTGTTCAGGACAGAGGGGGAGAATGGCATGATCCTCCCACGTGCCTTGTCCTCCGCCGCCAGGAGAAAAGATGGAGCCGATGACTTTATGTGTGACCAAGGAAACACTTGATGGTCGAACAACCAGGACCTCATATTTGGTAATGAACAAGGGTGAATTAGTGATACAGGACAGAAAAATCCCACACAACTTCTTTCTCCATTCAAACGTACAGGAAAGTGTTATTTATTGGGATGTGATGGACATCTAGCTTGGCTTCAACTTCGTACTTGTTGATTCTATGTTTGCGTTTTAATAATATAATATTAAATGTAAATGTCTCTATTTGTGCAGCACCTTTCATACAAAAACTGAAGAGAGGGAACATTGCAAGCACGTCAAAAGAATATTAAAATGGAATTTTTTATGAACAAAAGGGTTTCCGGTGCTAATATGTGATTAGATTTAAATTAGATTTAACACTGAGCGCCAGAGTGTGTGTGCGAAAGATCTACACACCCCGTCTGATACAACTTGTTTGTGTGCTAAATTGGTCACAGGGTTATAGGATGGGCACAGGATGTAAGTATTTATAGATCCAGCCTGTAAGCTTCAGAATCAGGAGGGCTTCCTGAGTGCTTCTCAAAGGGGGGATTTTGTAGAGGTGTGTGTTTTTTCATGTGTGTGTTTACATGTGAAACGAGGCGAAGACGGAGCACAGGGAGACTGCTTGTGCGAGCGAGGAATACTGTGTGTGAAAGGCATGTGACTCTGTTTGAATTATTTAGCCAACAGAGGAGTGAACGAGGTCAGGAGCTCATTGCTGCAACTTTTTTTTTTCCTCCCCTGCTTTTCTCCATCCCTCCATCCATCCAACCATCTGTCCCTCCAGCCCTCCTCTACCGGCGCTGCAGAACTTCTCGTTCATTCTGCCTGTCTCCATAAACAGGAACTTAGTAACAAAAGGCTTCCCACATGTTACTCACATCCCCTCAATTATTGGCAAGCCATGAGGGAAGAACATTGATCCAATTAAATACAGACACTGACACCCGCTGTGTGTGCGTTGATGTGTGGACCCTCTCAAGTAAACCTTTGAACCCCACAGCTTTAAAGGGCTCTTTCAAAGGCATTTGCAGTCTGACAAGCTACTGACGCTAATGAGCTGTGTGTATGTGCCTGTGTGTGTTTGAAAGGCTGAAATTGTGTGTGTGTGTGTGTGTGGAGAGGAGTTGGCGGTGGTGGAGGGGATTCTGCAATATTTCTGGGAGGTTGCAGCAGGTTCTCGCTCCCATAGGGCCTTTCTCCTAAACGCCTCACACACCCAAACACTTTGCAGCAGCAGGTGATTCATTTGTAATCTTTCATTCCAACAGTTGTGGATTAGCCCTAATCTCAGTTTGCAGGAGACCCGGGTCTGAAAGGCTGACTGACACCAAGTGTCAGGACACGCATGTCCTTAAAGTGTATTGTTTATAAAGCCATGGGTGTGCGACATGTTAATTGTTTGTGTGTCTATCTGACAGGAGGTGATATGGCTGAGGCAGATACACATGACAGGTTGACAGGTCACACAACAGTGATACATGATACGCAGCAGTCTGAGGAGGAGGAGGAGAAGGGGAAGGGGGGGGGGTTGATAAAGGGGAGACACGACTTCGCTTGACTCTATTTGTTGCTTTGACATTTATGAATGAGCTCACTCACAACCGGTGAGATGCTCTTGGGTTCTAATTTGCCGCAGGCTGCAACGAATGATTATCTTTTTTTTTCAATGAGACCATCAGTTGTTTTGTCTGCAAAGCACAATCTTGCTTTGCGGGAACAAGGGTTGCAATAATGAGAAAAGAAAAGCAGGCGCATACTTTAATTGGAGTTATTGGTTTCCAAAGATTTAAACGAAGTATCAGTGGATACAATCGATTCACATTAATTTATCATTATCATTGCAGCTCCAGTTTTCATTTTCACATTGGCCGATGGTCATTTTACATTTTCTGATCCCAACTGCAAATGCAGCTGTTGAGGTTTGGTACATAAACTGAAATCTTTTATTTGATATCTTACTTGGAGAAAGAAAGTCTGCACATATGAAGATGTGCACATGTTTTTCAGCTAAGCCTTTAATTCCATTTTACAAAAGCAGCCCTCTTCGCAGCAATGATCTGGCCCACTGACAGTAACTCAGTCCTCTTAGGGCCTACTTACACTGGGCGATCCGGACCATGTCCAAGCACATTTTTCCCTGTAGTCCAGTTTATCTGACTAGTGTGATCGCTCTTTGGCCCTGGCAACGGGTGAAAGAGGTGAGCTTCAGCACGGTGTAGATGTATGAGTATGGAACGTGCACATGCCGTAATCTGGCAGCTGCAGTGGTACTGCTCTGTTCACTAAATAATCGGCCTGAAACAAAGTAACAAACCCACAGTGTAGAAGTCCAGTTCAGGAACAGAATGTCCTCCTTTGGCTAACGCTACAGAGGACTTGAGACCCACTGAGCTCTGAGTAATATCAGCCTATGCTGGCTCTTGATGGCTGTGCTGCAGGGCTGCAAACTTGTCACCTTTCCTTTCTGTGTGTGTGAAGTAGTGTTCTCAGGCCAGCGAGGGAGGAGGTACGATCACTCTTGAGATCTATACAAAGTAGTGTGAGAGCACCCTGCCTCTCTGCACGAATGCAGGTTGGGTTAAAGGTGTTAAACGTGGGGTGGCATGGCTCAGGTGGTAGAGTGGCAGTCTAGTAATCAAAACGTCACTGGTTCGATCCCCAAGCTCCCCCAGGGACAACATCCAAGTGTTCTGTCTTGACAAAGATACAAAACCTTTAATTGCTCCTGATTCTTCCCGTATTTAGAGTTTGAATGTGTGTGTGAGGCAAAGTTGGCACCTTGTACACTACTCTCTGCCAAAAATCTGTGTGTGTGTGTGTGTGTGTGTGTGTGTGTGTGTGTGTGTGTGAGATTGGATGAATAGGCTGTTAACAGCTTTGAGTGGTCACTTAAATGAGTGAAAGCATGAATAATAACTAATTTTAACAGAACGCATCAATGGAAAGAAAAAGGTAGAGAAGATGATCAGTGTGTTTCCAAAGCTCAGTGCGAGAGATGCATTCCAGTAGCATGATATTGATAGTTTTTGATATTGGTCCAGACATTTCTGCCAGACTGGGGAAAAAGTACTGAGGTTTAGGTGCCATTTACGACACTATGATTACATTGTCCCCAGTTCCATTCTAGCCAGGGATGTTTTTGCCTCTCCCCTCATGTTTCCTGTCATCTCTTCACAGCCTCCATTCAAGTAGAGACATAAAAGCCCACCTGCAAAAAAAACTCTGAGCAAGTATTAAGGTTTGATAGCCAGGAGTTGGTTTACATTTTCCTGAACATATCACGGCCGTATTGATGTTGGTGGTTGGTGGTTTCCCTCCTACAGAAAAAAAAAAAAAATTGGACAAAGCAGCGAAGGCGTGGTGGGGCCAGATTAGATATTGTGTGGAGATGGAGGGAGAGGAGATTAGAAGAGAATGGAAGGGGAATGAGGTCAGAGGCAATCACAGACAAAAGTGATATGAAAGAAGGAAAAAGGGGGGAGCAAAAAAGCATAATGGATAAAAGAAAATGCAGCAGACATGGAGAGGAAAGAAGAGAAGTCGAGACGGAGAATAGAATATGTTAATATGCAAGGTTGGTAAAAGGATATGGCTCATCAGAATGCGGAGATGAATGGGGAGGGACTGGCTTTAGGAGGAGCAAAAATGATAAGGAGCTGAAGGAGCTGACGAGGGGAAAAAACAGAGAAAATGAAAGGGAGATGGATGGTGGATTGGTGTCCTGTAGCAGCACGGAAAGAGGGAGAGACTGGTGGTTACTGCGGGCCTGTAAAGAGCTTAGGACAGCTGAGACGGATTGAATGGTAGGAACAACCTGGACGGGATTATACAGAGGGAAGCAAGATGGTATCATAACCCACATAGTCCCCTGTCCTCCAGGAACACATGTCCACTCCTTCACAACCATTTTAGCCACTAGCAAGCACCACAATCACTGTGATTAAACGGCACCCTCGCTACCAACAAATTAATGATTGTTATAGCAAACGCTCAGGAACTAATCTACGTGTAAGACAATCATTCTTGAGCCATTAGTTACTTAAATCCAGCTCTTAATTAAAAAGTCAGTGAGTAATGTTTCCTACAGAGGGATGGCGCTATCTTTAACTGTACTGCCAGAGAACAACCAGAGATTAGAGTGAAGCTTGTAAACACGTTTGTGTTGCCACTGAGGTGAAGGCAGAGGTTGAGGGATGATCCCGCTCTCTGAGTGGTTAAAACAACTCCCGCCAGAATAACATCTAATGTGGTTCTGCGTATCTTCTGCACCCTTTATTCCTCATTTTCTGTTCTTTGATGGGGAGTTTGCTTCTGGTAACATGGCCCCATCTTCCACGTTGCAGTGTTTCACGATCCCTTTGGTTTGGAGCGCTCCAAAGGGATGGCTCTCTAGTTTGGGAAATATTAATGTTCTTAAGAGCAGATATGACTGTCGATTAACTACAGAGTGTGGTTAGGCTGGTAAAGCATCTGGTAACTATTGGGTTTCCTTGCATGAGAGCTGGATTCACAAGATCACGCGAGCATTCATCTCGCCAGGCTTCAGGCTGTGTGCTTGCGCCTGGCCCAAAAGTGGTCAGTCAGTATCCTGTTGAGGAGATGAAGGCATGTGACAACAGCCAAATAAGAATGGCTGCTCGTGAAGAGGTTGGCGCAGATGCTGCTGCAGCATCGGTTCTCTCAGAGCTGGAGGATATTTCTACTGTGACAGAAGAGCTAAGACTTTTCTTCCTGGATGGAAAAGATCTTCTTCTCCTCCTCTGACTGGCTTAGGAGAGTTAGTGTGATGGATGGTTCATCCAATCACCTGCCAAGTATTTCCTGAAAGTAACTGCTCCTCTCCAAACAGAGGGTTTCCCAGATGGTTCTGCGCAACAAACTACCAAGCATGTCACATTAGCCATCAGCTAGAGTGCTGTGCAATGAGAAATCTTCACTCCCACGTGTTGGACACATGTGCGAGCATCCATTGGATTCAGGCTCCTTGGTAGCACGTCCGACTCCCAAGCCTGAGGTTCTCGATTTGAGCTTGGCGCAGGAGTGTTCTTGTCTTAACAAAGCCGGTTCCTGCAGACAAGTCGTTTTCCAATGAGCAGCAGAAGGTGAAAAATTACCTTGTTTGTAACTGGTAAAATGCCGTCTCAGGAGGGCGTCTGCAGGCTAATTCATAAATCCGTTCACATGCTGCTCTCCTGAAATGCTATTACTTCTCACGTCAGCCCAGACTTCTCCGATCTGTAACATCACATTTCACTAAATGCAACTACTGTTCAACTCTTATTAGCTCAAACACCAAAACTCCTCGCGTCATTTCAGCCTTTATTGTTCCGAGTGCACAAAGATACTAAAGACAGTTGTGTTGGAGTCCCGATGCCAATTAGTGTTTTGGCAGAGTAATGCAGTGCGACATGGCGCAGCACCACAGAGGTATAAGTGCTCACTGTAGCGTAGGTCACGAGCTTTGCTGGGTATGGACCGCACACACAAGGATAAATCAAGCTCAAGATGGCAGCGCGCAATCAAGAACCATTCCAGACTGAACTTCGGT
This sequence comes from Aulostomus chinensis, assembly GCF_037954235.1. Lineage (NCBI taxonomy): Eukaryota > Metazoa > Chordata > Actinopteri > Syngnathiformes > Aulostomidae > Aulostomus > Aulostomus chinensis. Next base: position 5,524,010 of record NC_141341.1, on the reverse strand, counting down.
CTTCTATTTCCTGCCTCCAGAGATGCTTTCAAACCGCCTGGAGAGCAGTTGGTTTTTATGCAGCATGGATACATCCTACTGCTCAGCTCCCCGAGCAGCTGAAATACACAAACACGGTTTGGTGGGTTTGGAGGTTTGTCCTTCATGTGTCAGCTCAGTGAAACATGTGCAGCATCAAACTTTACCACCTGTACCACTGATGTTGAATGCTGAACTATTCCTGTAATACGCAGCTCTTATACACAGGTTTATTAGGATGATTCTTTTTCTTTTTTGATGTTATTTAAACCATTTTCCGATGGTAGGATGTTAGCATTGTGTGGATTATAATGAACTGCTAGTGAAGTTGTATGAATTTGACCACTTAGCATCTGTGTTTAAATGATCATTTTTGATCATTTTTCAGGAGGAATTTCATTTCTTGGAACTAATATAGGTAGAATGCTTGAGAAACTATATAGAAGAAAACTAAAATAACCTAAAAAGGGTTTAAAAGCAGACCACTGTCATACGACCAATCCGTTGCGTGTCTGCTGAGGTAACATACAAGCTATTCATTGAGTAAAGTCAGGACAAAGCTGATGTCTAAATAGCGTGCTGGTTTATGCTGCTGTCTCATGATTCCCTGAAATCTTCTGACACTTATTCATTAGAGTTCATCAGCAGCTCGTGATAAATATCTGATGAGGTCACAAGCATTTTGTTGAGTCCGTACTCGCTTTATCACTCGGCTGCCAGATCTCACAACCAGCAAAATTAGTGTTTCGATATCAAGAGCTGTTATGATACATGGAGATCAATCGTCTATCTGGCTGTGCTGACAGTTACTTGGCCTCCAGTTGTTGGCTGCCGGTGCGACCTGAAAACAGCTCCAAGGCGTTGGGGCTGGCTGCTTTTTCGCCAAAGTCAAGTCAACCGACGGCGGAGAGCCAAGAAAGCGAAGCAAGGTCAGCTGCTCAGGGTGCCCCTTGAGCAGCAATTTGTTTACCTTCTTTCTGTGTGTGAGTGTGTGTGCTTGAGAGAACGAGAGGTGTGGCATGATAATAACATGGATCATGCCCTCTGCACACACACTCACAGAGGTGCTCCTTTCCATTCCAGATTGAATTACACAGGGCTGATTGGATTTTTCTCTCCTGCGTCAAAGACAAAAACACTCCTTAACCACGCCTTTGGCTCCATCCCATCATCCGTGCCTGTATATGTTTGTTCCTCTCACAAATTCTCCATTTTGCTCTCTATAAGTCTCTCTTTTATGCATCAATCTCTCCCCTTGTCAATCTTTCCTCAGGGTTTTTAAAGTCGCATGACTGTCATTAGCTCTAATTAGAAGGACACGCCGGCGCTGCCTTGTGATTCACATCCTTGAATACCGTCAAAAATGTGATTCTTATCATCTGTTTGTGTGCACATGTCCTGAAGTGTGTGTGTGTGTGTGTGTGTGTGTGTGTGTGTGTGTCAAGGTTTTGGGGCTGAGAGGCGACCATTGATTACCGTTGTACTCCAAGTGCCTCTCTCTTTCTGCCGCACAAAGACATCATGGTCCGCGGGGTGCTCTCTCTCCTTCTCTGTCTCCCTCTCCTCTTCTCTCTCTCTCTCTCTCTCTCTCTCTCTCTCTCTCTCTCTCGCTCTCTCACATGCAGCCACATTTCTGAACCCTTTGAAAAGTTCCTTAGAAACACAAGAAAAGTTCCAGCCACAGGCACCACGCCCTCCCACTGGCCCTGCAGAAATAGGCCCATTGAGCCAGGCTGCAAACATACACTTGTATATAAATCCACATTCAGACTCTCTCCAGCACTTCATCGAAGCACCCACAAACACGCAGTGGTTGACCCACAAGCCTACCGGCAGAATTCGCTGCGACGTTTCTCCTACCAAACATCACCAACACACACTTGCACACAATAAATGGACAAAACTGCTGATAGACACATACACACACACACACACATACACACACACCCACATATACACATAATGACACGGCAGTGTATTGTGGAGTGTGGGAGCGGCACTTGTGTCAGGCATTTCTGGCAGCAGGACAGTGACACACACACACACACACACACACACACACACACACACAATCTCTCTCTCTCTCTCTTTCACTCAGAGATGCATGTTTCATAAGGTCATATATAATGGAGGATGATTCCATGCAGACCTTGTGTGTGTGTGTGTGTGCGCGCGTGTATGTATGTGTGTGTGTGTGTGTGTGCGCACGCATGCGAGCGCTCATGAGGTATTCCTCATCTTATGGGGACATAGTTTTACTCACCTTCCTTTTCAGGACACAAAGTTCCCCTGACATAAATAATTCACTTCTTAGGTGACTTGTCTAATGGTTGAGGTGAGGTTAGATTAAGTTTAGGTTTAGGTTAGCGCCGGGCTAAGCGTCCAGAAAATGAATGTAAGTCAATGCAATGTCCTCTAAAGTGATGGAAGCATGACCACGTGTACGTGTCTGTGTTTCTGTGTGTGTGTGTGTGTGTGTGTGTGTGTGTGTGTGCGTGTGCGCCTTGAGTTATGGTCTTTAATCCTGTTGGATTGTCAGATTAGTGTAACAGCTGGGTTGTCCAGATATACATCACTGTGCCTCTCTGTCTCAGCATGACCCTTCCTCCCATCACACTGCTCCTCTGTACTCGGCCAAAAGATGAGTGAATCTATGAATTGTGTGTGTTTGTGTGTGTGTGTGTGGGGCTGGCAGGTCTCACAGCTCCAGTACATTACAAGTTTCCAAGCCAGCTGATGTGTCACTACACGATCATGTGACCCCCGTCTGCGGCTTCAACGCAGAGCTGCTCGTTTGTTGGAGGGAACGGAGACATTTCAGGTTAAACTCACTCCTCTGAGAGCCTGAGCCCCCTCTCTTTCTGCTCTGACCAGATGATCTCTGCAAACACTGGCGGAATATTACTTCTGAATAGGATAACACGCATAAAATAACAATCACAGTGAAAGAAAAGTAAACGTACCTCATGTATTATTGGCTGTTGCGTAAAGCTGATAAAACATTCAGAGGTGTTGAAAGGGGTTGTATGTTTCAGGTTTGATACCAATAATTTGAAGTGTTTGTAATGTCCAAGTATTTTTGATAAAGTGAGTCAATAATGCAGTCTTGAAAGATATTAGCACCATATAAAGTGGATAACTGAGTGCTTTCACTGTACGTACTGTTATTTTGACTGGTGTTTTTCATGGCCTCATCCATGTGTTGTTGGTTCTCCTGCTTGAAAGAGACTCTGTGTGTGGCACATGGGCCTGTAGCTGGACTGAGCTCATTCATGCAACCCAGCTCACTCAGCTAGCAGCATATAAGCTAGTTAGCGTGCATCATTGTTCCCAGTATACAAAGGATTTGAGGGCAGGTTACGTGTATGACTGTGTTTGCGGACAGACATTTCATCCAAATTGAAGGGTTTAAGGGTTTAGTAATTTCAGGCTGGAATGAATGGTTGTTTCCTTTCCAGCTACAGACAAAAACACAGATTTAAATTGACTTTTTAATTTATTTTTTTTTTAATCCAGACAGGGGTACAGATGAAGCAGCTCAATTGTCATTCACACGCATCGTTAGTTTGAGGAGTATGTTTTTCAGTAATTTATTTACTGCTGGTCGTGAACCAGATGTGATAACAGCGTCCAGGGGGGAATGTTGAAATGCTGAAAAACCGCGAGAATCCCCACCCGACGTGGGAGAACTTATTGTTGTTAAGTGTTGGTGTGTTTTTGCCAAACTTCAACAGCCTAAGAACCGTCTGTCGGTACTGCCTGGGATGGTTCCCTCGAGTGAAGCTGTTGGTCAGAGCTAGCCACTGTCCTGTGGGTCAGATGGAAACCCACCATGACACCGCTAGTCAAAGCAGTTTAGTTATCAGCCAAGTGCGAATGATGCCTACTTTAATGAAGGGAAAAGAGAAAAAAAATTCAAGCGTCAGATAGATGTATTTTTAGAAAAACATCAGTAATATCCAGAGTCCGAGTACAACGTGGTCAGAGCGTCTGCTTATGAATGGCATTAGTGCACACATTGTTGGAAAAGATTGATTCCTCATGTAATCGATGAAAGGAAATGTGCTTCAGTTGTTTTTTTGTTTTTTTTTAGTGAGCCTTTTAGATATGAACTGGAAGACGCACCCCTATTGTAAACGAGAGGAGGCAGCCTACCCGCTGCTGAAAGTACAATGAATATTATTGTAAATAAAAAAAACACAGCTTTGGGTCATTTGCTTGTAAGATACGAGATGAATGCTGAAAAGTGTGCGTTCACCATAATGGATTCAAATTGCCTTTCAGTGGTCCAGACGTATGCTTCGTCTCCTCGGTGCACCTGTTCCGTCCCTGCAGCCAAGCCATTCTCTCCACCGTGCAGCATATTCATTTCCATTCATCATCAGTGGAGAAAGATAATATTAGTGCTTGGATGATTTTCAGTTGTGGTTTTGGTTCAGCTCTTAGACAGCTTCAGCACCCGAGCGAGCTGGAATAACAAACTCGAGCTGTAACGTAATGCTGTCCTCCCACAGGTTTTGTGCGAGGAATTCTGATCAGCCACGCTGGCGCTATCATGAATTTGATCGGTGGCAAAAACTAAATATAGTGGAAGGAAGAAAAAAAAAGTGTTTCACTCATTTTCTGGCTGTTGAGCAGGAACCTGTTTACATTTCTTGCTCGGTGGATCACACTCATCGGTCACAGGGAGCACAAGTGTGTGAAAAACTGAGACAAACATGCAGGGAAAAGATCAGAATGTGTTTGGCTGGAGTTTTTATCTTCCCACTCAAGGTTCTGTTTGGAGCTGAATATTTCGTTCATGACATATTCAAAATAACATCAGCAGAATGAATGTCAGACTTGGTTTTTGATTCCCCATTAGTCTGCATTATCGACGTCTTGCGTGATTCTTCCTTTAATCTGCGTGCTGCATGATTTTATTCCAGGCATCAAAAACCATCTTTTAAACAGCTAATCAGTGCAGAATTACTCAGCAGGTTGCTGTTTCCCCAACAAGAAGTGATGCTCGCTCAGTCATGACCCCCCGCTGCAGCTGTTACTGAAAGTATCTCTTGACACAAAGTGATAATTTAACTGAAAATTACTTACTGCTAAAAAAAAAAAAAGGCCCGAAGGCTGTGATTACTGATCATTTCATGGGAGGAGACGTTTAATGTGGACAATAAAAGGATGACAATAAATATATGTGTGAGGTATATAGCTGGGAAATCATTTTGATGGCTCCAGACTGGTTCTGACTCACAGGGGGAGGTTTTTGATGTCCTTTAAGGATGCAGGTAATGAACTTGATTTATTTTAATGTTCCCTAACAGAATGGCTGTTTACACTTGAGCTTCTAGGCAGAGACACTGAGCTGGGAGGATTTCTTTTAAATTTAAGTGCTCATTTATAACACAACGCTGCAAAGAAAGTGCCTCTGTTTAAGGTTTTTCGAGAGTAGGGATTTCCCAATTGTGGTTATAGATTCTGGGACTCATTGATCTGATCTGGTATTGATTTTCATTGTGCTTTGCTATTATTCCTCCGTAATAATGGCTGCATATTGCACACTATGCAAACTATGTTGGTACTTAGTTGCTATCTGTGCCGGAGCCAGACAAGAAGACAGAAACCCTTCTCCCCTGTTTGTGCTTCAGGGAGCTGAGACCCCCAGTTGAATGCTAGTTAGCTTAGCGCCATAAATGTTAGTGGATGGGTAGGTTAGCATACCTCCATCAAAGGTCCTCAAATAAACTTTTCTCCCAAACGGTCATATTATTAACAGCATGAATTGTTATAACTAGGATTGGCTATAACATTCGCCGTTAAATAATCAAAAAATTATGAGACATTGTAATTTTAGAATGTAGTTGTAAATTGTCTCCTGACTGAGTGCAGTGATTTGATGTAGCACCTCTGAAATTTGCCAAAAAAAAAATTTGTTGATGACTGAAAGAGCGACTGCTGCTACTAATCATGGCCGGCTGTGAGAGAGGATGAGAAGAATTACTGCAGGACAAACCTGAACCTGGTCTATTTGATAGTAACTTAACCCACAAAATTACACCGTTGTTAGTTACACGGAGGAGGCATGTTCCCCGGCTGAGAAGCAGTCAGTCATATCACTTGATGCTGCTACTTGCTAGTGGTGACTCACTAATCATTTAACACTTGTGTTGTTTGGTTCGTGATGCAAGAATAGAAGCATTGTGAGTGAGAGAAAGAGCGCAGACGATGATAATTGTTGAGAAGGAAAACAGTTCTTCAGTCTGGCTGTTCACTCTGTCCTGAAGTTGTTACATTTATGCTTTTTTTTTTTTCTCCTTTTACTTAAAACAATAACAAAAAGATACCACTGAAAAACACACAGCTGCCGGGTGTGTGTGTGTTGTTTAGAGGTGAAAGCCCTCTTTGTGTCATTGCTTCAAAATCCCGTCTTTAGGGAATGATTTCACAACACATAAGTGGTCAGAGAGGATTACTCTGACCCCCTTGGCTGTGGTATGCAGGTGTTCTTGGTTTCAAGAGTTGCAGGAGCGCAGCTGACGTCATTGGTAGGAGATACTGTCTCGACATTTCGACCGCCTCAGTGTGTGTGTGTGTGTGTGTTATAAGGTGTCACAAAGCGTGTGAGCAGTGTGACTGTCTGAAGGCTTTTTGTGCTAATCTCCGCTGAAGGTGGCAGGTGTCTAAACCAGGCCATCACCTGGTAACCTACTCACACTCACACACACACACACACACACTCACAATTCCGTGTTGGGTTGGCTGTCGTCCAGGCTGCCCTGCTCGTATGAGAGGAAGAGCAGGGTGGAGAGTGAGACGAAGCGTTAAAGCAAAAGATGGAGTGAGATTAGAGGTCACTCCTGACAGGGTCTGGGATTTTCTCCAGAAGGAAAGATGGGTGTGGAACAACAAACAGCAAACAGGCTGCAGCTTTTTTCTGTAAGTGTTGTCAGAGAGCATGTGCCAAGTGGTCTGCTCCTTCCAGGTGAGTTAACAATAATCCACCTCTGTTGGTGAGCAGCGAGGCTCAAGCCCTCCAAGTCTTATCATTGTGGCTCAGGCTGCCGTAGTGACGAGCAGACACGATGCCGGCCGTGAATCAGCGGCAGTTTTACAAAGTGTGGGCGCCTGGGGTTCATTTACCTGCAGGGAGGAGACAAATGTGGCCTGTAACGTTCATTGTGTCTCATTTAAAGCCTGATGTGGGTCTCAGATTCCTGCCAGGCGACTGTTTTTGGAGCCAGGATTGGTCAGGATGCCCTTATTGAAGTCTCAAGCATTCATTGCAGCAATAATACACATTCAGATTTGGCAGAGCCTCTGATCACGTGATGCATTCAGAGCTAATCTGAGCAGGATTGACACACATATTAAAGACCAGTTGAAATTGAAAAGGGCTTTTTAACCCTTTCCGTTTTGATCCTTGGTCATACTGGCCCCATCCCAAATCCTATCTTTTAAAGTGCACAGTAGCACAAAGCTCACAGTTTGGGGTAGTGCTGGAAATGTTCCTCAGTGGAACATGACTGCACTTCAAGACCCTGACACGTTGTCACTAGTTCTAACTTGTAAACTAACTAGTCTTAAAACTTTTCTTACTCTTGTTTTTAAATGAATATTAGCAGGTGACGCCATCTTGCCAGTGATTTGCAATGCATTCTGGGTGATTTGCCTCAACACTCCCCTTAAATCTCTGGAGAGCCAGGAAGCCCCAACACTTTGCCCTTTGATTCAGTCCAAGCAGAGTTGGAGCGACCCACTTTTACTCATAATCATGCAAAACCAGGGGGTAACTAAAACACACAGGGCAAAGGGGGAGTGTGGTACAAACCAGCATTGTGATGTACTTTAGCATTATTTTGATGCTTTTATTGCAATGAAATCACAACCCAGTAGAAGTGGGCAACTGCAGCAGTGAGGCAGTTCCTGGTCCGTGACGCCTCGTGCCGCTTCTGTATAATCTGCCAGTGCTGTAAATGAAATTTATGCATTAAGATTTCTTGAAATAAGATTATACTGTCTTAAAAACAAGCCCCTTAATCTAACTGAGATGCTACTTGTGAAGTGATTCCGTTTTAATTAAGCATAATGAGATTTTTAGTAGAAATTAGACAAACGTAAAGCTCAGACTTGCAGTGTAATAAACCTTTTGTTGAGTCATGCCGCTGAAGACGTCGAGAGCAGACATGAACTCTGTGTCCTTAATTGCATTTCAGGCCTTGCTTCTCCTCCAAACCCCTGCCTGTTTACTGCCTCAGTAAACGGAGGGACAGACGGACAGTGGAGCGGAGATCGCAGATGGCGGCGGTGTTCAAATTGTTCTTCACAGTTTGGGCGTGTAGAGATGCCGCAGCGGTCAAGAACAATCACTGAGATAAAATCTCACATATTAAAAAGCACAATTAGTGATTTCTCAGTATCAGGGAAGCAGTGTGGCTACTGTATCATGGGCTTTATGTGTGTGTGTGTGTGTGTGTGTGTGTGTGTGTGTGTGTGTGTGTGTGTGTGTGTGTGTGTGTGTGTGTGTACCAGGCTTTCTGCAGCAGCAGCCTCTCGGGTTACTGAGGAATGCATTTGAAGTCAATCACAATGAAGTTCTCTATCTGCCCAGCAAAGCCTGATGAGGATGTCCTCTGAATAGAAGTGGACTCGTCAGAAAATCAACCAAAATCATCACATCTGCTTGCTAATTTTCTGTTGTGTGTGTGTGTGTGCGTGCGTGCGTGCGTGTGTGTGTGTGTGTGTGTGTGTGTGTGTGTGTGTGTGTGTGCGTGTGTGTGTGTGTGTGAAAGCCAGATGGGTGAATTAGTGTGTCTGTGAATCCACCTCTGGCCATCTCAGTGTTAACTGAGCTGTACACACCCATTGTTCCTGCAGATAAAAGACACAGATCACTGCACACACACACACACACACACACACTCTCATCAAAAATGATCTTTTTGCCCTCGCCGCTGCAGTGCTGCTTCTCTAATACCACACTTTTATAACCTTTTTTTCTCACTGTGATCCGGAATAAATTAAAATCTGGCACAAATCACGTCCTGCGAGATGTTAAAATCTATGCAATTGTGAAGTTTACGCAATAAATCTGTGCTGAAGCACGTCCACACACTCTCAGGGCAGCCTGTAATGTAAAGCCTGATGTCAGCTTCAGATCAGATTACCACCTGAATCATTGGAAATGCTGCAACTCCCCTCAGAGGACACACCTGCGCTCGCTCTGTCAGAACAAGACACTACAGCAAACAACAATTTATTTTCCTGCTTCTTTAGGGCTTTTTTTTGTCCTTCAATTTGATGTTGTTCCCTTCTCTTTTTACACAAGTATACATAATTATATATTCCACGCTCCCAGATTGTTTTAAAATGACTCCAACTGGCACCACGTCTTACAATGGCAGTGCTTCATACTATGCCAAAAACCGGGATTGCATTCCCTCCGCAGATCCAGCAGAATGTGGCTGTCATCTTACAGTTTCCTTTTATAACGAATGGGAATGAAATGCAGTGGTGGAAGGAAATTGAGGGCAACACAGATGATTTTTGGCCCCCGGTTATGTGTGCGGTGTAGCAGAGCTCGTTGTGGTTAGTTAGCTTTGTGGTGCAGGCAAAGTATAGCTGTTTATAGCTCCCGAAACGGGCAAAATGCAGAGCTGGCCTTATTCAACTCCCCAGAAATCACGTAAAAAACACAGACACACTCCCACACAGATAGGACTGTTGGGGCACACACACCACAAACAAAACCTGTGATTATAGTTACTGGGAAGCACACACACACACACACACACACACACACGCACACACTCTGTGATTAAATATAGTGACGCACTAACGTCTGTCATAGCGTGAATTTACTCATATATCAGCTCATAACTTTAACATGTTGGGACGAAGAGAGTGATTAAATATCACCTCTAAATGTTCGGGTAATCATAGATGATGCATGTTTAAACACACACTACCTCCCAAAAATTTAAAATAGGCAGTCTGCAGTTTGTCCTGGATGTTCAAAGTGTGTGCAGGGGGCTTGTAAAGCGGGCCCCTGGGGTGACTAGTGGAGCCGCCTTCAGGGTGGAGTGTCTGTTTATTTAAGTGAGTGTGTTTTTGGAGTCACGCTGAGTTGAGGGGGCTCGCCTTGAGATAAGAAATGGCGTTAAAGATGGTAGGAATACAGGGGGCGAAGATGGGGATACACTAGCTCGGAGTTTGTGAGTCCGGGGGTGGGATGCAGGGTGGGGGGTGGGGGGTGCAGATAGAGGGGGGAGTCAGAGGAGCAGATGTTTTGATGTTGTTTTTAGGTTGTTTATTTGATGTTACGTAACACCTTTGCTTAAGGAGTTACAGCCCTTATGTGTGTGAGTGCATGTTTCTGGTGGTGTGTGTGTGTGTGTGTGTGTGTGTGTGTGTCTGTGTGATAGAGTCTGGTAGCCTCTCCCAGGGAGATGGGAATTTCTGTGAAAGGCAAAGGTTACCCATAGCAACGGCCTTCATTGTAAAACCCTTGGAATACAACACACATACACACACACACACGCTCACACATGCACATTCACACACCATGTTGGTTCTAAAATGTCTTTTCAATACTTTTCGCCACTTTCAGGGTTTGAGATCTCCACACACACACACACACACACACACACACACACACACACACACACACACACACACACACACACACACACACACACACACTTTTCACTCAAAGCGTGAAGTACACACTTCCAGGCCTTCAGCCTGGGACGCTGTGTTGAGCCTCCAAACAACTCCATGTCAGTTTCATTTCCGTAGGTGCATACAGCGTTCCACCTCATGCTCAGATCTGATGGGCTGCCCTGCTCAGGTTTCTAGATTCCATTATGCTTTTATTGGCTTTTAAAGGCATCGTGTTTCCTGTGTTTGGAGCTGGGGAGGAGCTTCTGTTTCATGTGTGTACAATTAGCATCACACAAGCTAGCAAAGAGACCGCTCTGCGGGCCCCCAGGATGGGATTTAGATAATTGAGGAGATAAGTTTGCTTTGGTCACATTTTCAACTGTTTTCCAGGACCTGCAGCAAAACAGAGCCCTTTTTAGGGGGTTGTTTTGGGGTTTTATATCTATCTGTCTGTCTATATGTATATTTATATATCTTTATCTATGTAGAGACATAGAGACAGAGAAGATAATAATCAAAAGAGAGTCAGACTCTTGTAAAAATATAATAACCACTTTGTATAAATACTCCACTCATTGTGAGGGTTCTCCTTTTTGAATTGTACTTAACTGAAAACACTTAAGTCTCAGCTGTAACATGAATGAAGTGCAATAAAGAGTCTCTGTTTTTCTGGAACAATTAGCATCAAGTTGCTCCGTACCAACTTGATGTGTAAATTAGCAAATGCAGTTTACAGGATAAACTTTAGAACCTGATATTAGTTTGAGCAAAGTAGGCAAAACATTACAAATGTAGCTTCAGCGTCCCAAAATAAAAAAGGCCCATAACTGTTATACTGTTGAGACGCTGTCAGTGATGCTTTAACGTGTAAGCAGCCTTTTGAAGAAACAGTATTTTCTGTCCCACAATTTGTGTAAATGTAGTGGTTGTGGTTGGAGCCTATCCCAGAAGCCTTCAGGTGAGAGGTGGGGTTCACCCTGGACGGGGTGCCAGTCCATCGCAGGGCCAACACATAGAGACAGACAACCATTCACACTCACAGTCACACCTACGGTCAATTTAGAGTCTGGATTAACCTGGTCCCCTCTTGATGTCTTTGGACTGTGGGAGGAAGCCGGAGTACCAGAGAGAACCCCCACAGGAACAGGGAGAACATGCAGACTCCACACACAGGGCTCAAACCCGGAACCTTCTTGCTGTGAGGAGACAGCGCTGACCACTGCACCGCCGTGCTGCCCGCTATAATACAGGCAAACAAAAATATTGGTTAAAATCAGTATTAAAAAAAAAAAATTTATTCCAAATACTGCATTCTGTGTTCGATGTGAATTAATTTAGTCTGGATATTTCTCCATGAAATATACTGCAAGTGCCTGTGAGTGAGTGCTGTCCAGTCAAATCAAACACAATTTGATTTTTCCTCCATTTTTTCCAACCCCTTGTGGATGTTCATCCATGAGCACTGTAGTTAGAAATACACCGTTGCACTGCAGCACAGGCTTTTGACCCCGTGTAACAGGAAAAGCCTCTGAGTGCTAAAGTGTGTGTTTAAACATCGCAGGGATGTGGGATTGAGGCCAAGAGAAAGAGAGATGAATGAACGGAGAGGAGGGATCAGTAGCAAAGAGACTGCAGGTCATTCGCTTCAGAGGTTTAGACCCTTGAACCATCAACCAATAAGCCCTCGTACCCGACCCTGACAGGGGTCGCCAGGTGTACTCTTGCTTTCCCCTCGTTCATGGAATTGGTCCGGATTAAGGTGGAATGATGATCAGGAGGATGCTGTGTCAGGTTTTTACAGGCTGAGAGCCTTTATTGCACAGTGGGAAAACTCAGATGTACATCGTTGGGTTCTGGACTGTTGCTCGGGCAGCTGTGATTGTTGGGCATCCACAGGACTGAGCACTATAATTAGATTCACAGCAAAATGCCTGCAAGAGTCCTGACATTCCTCCGAGCCTGAGCTGCAGGTTATCAAGTGTTAGCATACAAACACACGAGAGTTTAGTCAGTTTTACACAGAGATTCTGCATCCATGTCCATGTTTAAATGGACATGGATAAAAATATTAGAATGTCAAAATTTATTTTTTGAAACTGCGTAACACAGTCAGTCTCCATGCACCTCGGAGGCCCAGTGTTCTTGGTATGAACCGTCTGTTTGAAACGGGCTTAAGAAGACGGCAGCAGTTAACAACATTTTTAACCACAGCATCACCATCTTAGCATGTTAGCATTAGCTTTTACATCACGGTGCTTCTGATATGTTGGCAGCTGCTAAAACAATTAAGTCATTGATTCACTGTTGTCAGTCTGCTGTGTTTTACTTACACATCAGCCTAATTACGTTGTTTCACTTTGCTCGGACAAAAATTATGAGTTTGAAGACATCACCCTTCCCATTTGGAGTGTGAAAAGTACATTATGTCTCTAGTTCCACGTGTTTTAAAGATTAAACAATGAATTGACTTGAAAGTATTTACAAATTATTCAAATATTTAAACAACTGTTAAGAGTTCAAAAGTTCTCTCTGCTGCTCCGCTTTACAGACTGAGCGGGGTTTGTTTGACGTGTGCGCAGTGACTAAACCAAACTCTTCTCCTGAAAGGCTTTGATGTTCCACTGCTAAAATCCCAGCTTTAGATCAGCTCATTAACTATGCTTCTCCATCGAGTCTCAGACAGACAGATGTTACCCTGTCCACCATAATGCTTCCTCTCTGCCTGCACCTCCTCCCAGACAGTCTGCATGCCTGTGTGTGTGTGTGTGTGTATGTAATCTGCCAAAGTGGTTTGTCTTTCCAATCAAATGGCAAATGGATGAATAACTCTAATCATCTGGATCCCCCTCCTCTTGTCTCTCACGCAGGGACAGACGTGGTCGCCGTCCATCGATGACGAAGGCTCAACGAGAGATGAGTTCTACGATGACGAGGACCTCTACTCAGGCTCGGGCTCTGGTTGTAAGTGTGTTTTCAGTGTATCTGAGGGCACGCCCTGGTTCTTTAAAACCCGACAGCTGCTGTGTTTCAATCTGCTGACCCCCGTGGACCCCAGACACCCCTCCTCCCCTGCTGCTCCGCTGCACCAGCCTGAACACGCACCAACAAGACACACACAATAAAACCATTCGGCACGACGAGGTACAGATATATTAAAAACACCTTTAAACACAGACACACTCGTGCAAACAAGCAGCAACCCAGGCCTGATTCACCCAGATCTTATTTACTCTAATCAGATTACTGTCCACACAGATTAGACCATCACATACACACAGGCAGCACCTATCCCTGAGAGTGTGTCTGCTTTTGAGTGAGCTGGCTGTCTGGCATGTGAAGGAATTACCTCCTTAACGTAAATCACAATCGGTGTAATTCAAGCTGATGTTCTGATCTTGAAGCTTCATCTGGGCTCTCCTTACTAAGCATGGGGCTGCCCTTGCTTCAGGCTCCTAGCCTAGTGGCAAAATAAATTGCAATTCAGAGCCGCTGTTGCAGCAGAGGCACCCCCTGTGGTTGTAACAGCAACCTAGCAAATTGCTTTTATCTCCAGCCATGATATGGATCTGTCTGATTCCAAAAGGAAAGGCTCGTTTTTAACAGCGCGTTTTGCTGCGTTTGACAGAAGAAGCATTGTTGAAGTCCATATTTCGATATCCTCTCCTGCTCCTCTTTCATCCTTCATGTCTTTGTGCCCGTGAATTCAATTTGTTTCTCTTTCAACCAAGGGACCTTCAGTGCTGTAAGAAAATGAAAGGTGGAATAATACAATTATGAGATTTAAGGGGAAAATTAATCATTCCTTCTCTTCTCTCCTCTACTCTTCTCTTCTCTTCTCTTCTTTTCTCTTCTCTTCCCTTCTCTGCTCCCCTGTTCTCTTTCTCCCGGGCCTCAGTTGGATAAACCTCTTCTTCCGCTCTCCACGGTTTAATACGGCTGAAGGTTGTTGTTGCTTTCATTTGCATATCCGTCTGTTTCTGTTGTCAGGCTGTTATATGAGCGGAAACAAGGCTCTTTGATTGTGACTCTGATTGCCACACTGAGATGCTGATCAATTAAGTATTTTGCGATGACGAAGTCTTGATGAAATAAACACGTCTGGGCTGTGTGACCGACTACACTGACAGTTAAAACGAGCGATCAGAGAGATAGTTAGTTAGAGGCGACAGAGAGTTCTTAAAGGAGCGCTCCATGGATTTCTTACATAAAGGTCACTTCATTATCTCAGGTAGTCGTGTTCAGCCGTGTGGGGACAGCTGTATAATGTCAAGTCTTGGAGAAGAACCGCAGTGATGTCATCAGGGTTATATTAGCTCGGGATTGGACTCCAAGATGTGTTTGAAAGATGTGCGCTGCCACCCAGGGAGGATCAAACAGAAAAGATGCTAAGATGAATAATGGGAAATGAGGGATCTTGGGGTTTTATTGGAGCTCGACCTACTCTCCGGCTTTTGCAGTTTTCCCAAAATGAAGCAGCAAAAGGATCAATACTGCACACACGTAGAGGATGTTTCCTGGTG
Organism: Aulostomus chinensis; assembly: GCF_037954235.1. Classification (NCBI taxonomy): domain Eukaryota; kingdom Metazoa; phylum Chordata; class Actinopteri; order Syngnathiformes; family Aulostomidae; genus Aulostomus; species Aulostomus chinensis. The sequence goes on along the minus strand of NC_141341.1, from coordinate 5,508,822 downwards.
GACAGAATCTGTCTTGAGTTTTAACAACGGTAAAATCGTCCGGATGCTTGATGTTGAGCCCGCCACAGCAAAGAATCCTGCTTGATTTACATGCACCAGCATCGCTTAATGTGGTTTTACAAGGTCACGGTCATTTCGCATGTTTCCATGACATCAGGGTTGGGTGTGGTTCAATCAAGTTATATTTAAATCATTTCCTCTCCTCTTCAGTTCCTGAGATCAGCATGAGGCCGACATCTGTGGGCGTGTTCTTCACCACAGAAGAGCCCCTCCTCCTCTCCACCACCCAGGCCACAGGCCCCGCCCCCTCCGCCTCACCTGCAGCAGAGCCAAGCCCCAACCCAGACCCCACAACCACCCCGCTACCCACAGAGGCGGATGAAGAGAGTGGTGCATTCTGGGAAAGAGAGAAAGAGCTGGAGAAAGAGAAAGAACGAGAGAGAGAAAGAGAGCTGGAGAGGCAGATGGAGAGGGAAAGAGAGCGGGAAAGAGAGAGGGAGAGGGTCCGCGAGATGGAGAGAGAGAGGGAGAAGGAGCGTGAGCGAGAGAGGGAAAGAGAGAGAGAACGAGAGAAAGAGAGACAGAGAGAGCGCGAAAGAGAGCGAGAGCTGGAGCGAATCAGGGCTGCTGCTGCTGCCCAGACCACAGCCCCCCCAAGGTCCCCTGCTGCAGGTCCTGTGGTGACAACCAACCAGACCGTCCTCCCTGAAGAAAGTGCAGCGCCCACTGCTGGTTCGGATGACGTGAGCACCACAGAAGAAGAGGAGGACGTCTACTTGCCACCTGAGCCCACATCGTATTTCCCAGGCTTCGACATAGAAACCACCACCGAGGACGAGACATACAGCACAGCCTGGACCACCACAGATTCCACAACGGCTGCACCCACCACCACCACTACTACTACTGCCGCCGTCACCACTACCACTACAGTCAGGACAAGGTTCCCGTTCAGGCCCAGGGTTCCCATGACGACAGCTGCTCCGATGGTGCCAACAGAAAGGACCACACGTCCACAGCAGCCCACAACAACACAGGTGGGCTTCAGAACTTGAGTTAACAGAATAATGAGTCACATTTAAAAGGTCAAAAACCCTAAGATGCATGTTTACGAAGCATGCAGTTGACATACAGCCAGTGATATAGAGGCTAGAAAAGCTGCGCCGGTGTAAATAGAAACACTCCATTATCCTGTAATAATTCTCAATAGTTTAGCAGTTATAGATGCCGGTCCGGATATGAAGCTGTCTAAGTCAGGACCCGGACCCTGAGCTCACTCTACATGCCTCTAAGTAGGCTTTTAGAGGAGGCAAGTGCTCCTCAGTTCCCCTGAAATATGAGTCATGGTTGATGAATTCTGGAGCTGGAGGAGCTGGAGGAGTCCGTTCTTTGGCTCTTCCTGAGGGCGCTGTCATCTTGACTCTGATGTATCACACCACCTATTTCACCGCAGTTCTATTTCACTCTAACAACATGGCCGTGTGTAACTAACGTAACACTGACTCACTTACCGTTAGATGAGTTTCACAGCTCATGAAGCCGAAGTTATGTGGCAAATTCAACAGTCAGAATGAAGTGTAACTTCACCCAAAATAGAATCACAGGATTCTATGAATTTGTACATTGTTGGGAGCATCAGGGATAATGTAATTACACAACAAAATTCGCAAGATAAGTTGAGTCACTGTAGGAAGTTAAACACGTAAAGTTACCCGCTGTAGCTGTCACTCACTTGCAAAAAGAAAGTAAATCAGCGTGTTGCAAAATATTGAAATATTCTTTTCACCAGCCAACAGCAAATTTGGAGTTGTTGGAGATCAAATGCAGATAAGTTACGAGTCATATCGTCTTTGTTTGGATGCTTCCTGTCATCAAAGCGTCGTTAGCTGTCACTCACTCAACAGGTTATTTTCCTTAGTTTCTTTTCGTGTGGTAGATCTTCCTAGATAAGAATCGTTTTTCACTCAAGGTGAAATATTGTTGACTGGCATGTTTGCACTTGTAAAATCTTGCGTTACACATTCGCTCGTGTCTTTCCACTGAAATTGTCTGCATGTAGTTTCACTTCATGTGTGTATTTCACCTTTTTCAACAAATCCAAGTCTGTCTCCTCTACTTAAAACCAACCTCAAATTTATAGTTTCATTTTTTTGAAAAGGCTCTGTAATTACCTAAACCGACTGGGCACTGCAGTTCTGGCAAAAGCAGCTCAGCAGTGCATTTTTTTTAGTGGTGAATTTCATCCACAAATTAATACACGTTTGAAGCATTAGTGAGATTTTACAACAGCAGGGTGGTGTATGTGGGATTGACTCTAAATAAATTGCAGTGCCTTGCCCACATTCAGCCTGATGATAAAAGATCAGCCAGTGTAACTGTGGCTCATTGATGGCGTTTTAATAGTTTTTTGGACAATGGAGCTCTAGAGGGGAGCGAGATTTAACTGCAACCAGACAGCAGGATCAAAACAGAGTTGACACAGCCTTTTCATAGGATTTTTTTTTTTAAGAAAAAAAGAAATTAAAATACTGGTAGTTCATCTCCACAAAGTGTGAGCTTGACCTTTGACCACCAGTTCATCCTCGAGTCCCAGCAGGTGTTTATTTGAAGAAATCCCTTGCAAGGTGTTGCAGAGATGTTGTGCCACCCAGAAGAAAAGGGGCCTTCAGATGGACTGACATAATGCCTCCAGCCTTTTGCTGACATTGAATCAGAGAGATATAAAAAAAGAATCCTTCAAATGTAAGAATGTAAGCAGGCGAACAAGACTGTTGTTTGGTGGGAAAGTTCTGATTTGATTAGGAAAAATAAACTAAACTATGACCAGAGATTTATCCCGCTTTTTAACTCCAATTTTGGTTGGTACCAGTTACGTATTGTGGTTTGATCTCCAGCCCAATTTCTTAACCACCTCTTTAACAACGGACGTATTTATAGACACGAGTCAGCTTCTGTTTATTCGCTGAAGCTCTGCATTAAAACCCTGTGCATTTAGGCTAGTCTAGTTTTCCACATTGTACTGAAGCAGCCAGATTTCATGAAGTGTGTGTGTGTATGCATGTGTTGGACAATATTTAACTTTCCACCAATCAGAACATAGAGGCTCATTGTTTCGGATTCAAACATGTGCCATGGAAAGTTTTTGTTGGTTTGGCTACGTTTCAGTGTTGAGACTGTTGAAGAAACGTGATTACAGCAAATGTATATTTCCCGTCGTTAGGCTGACGCTCTCTCTCTGCTCTCAGGCCCGGGCAGAGGAGGGAAACAACGAGTTGGGCGCTGTAGGACCGAGTGGAGATTTTGAAATCCGAGAGGACCAGAGCAACGATCTGGGTCGAGGTATCTCTCCGGTGGATCCTGATCTGATCGGCAACACAGTGGATGGAGGAAGCTCTGCCGCCCAGCTGCCACAGAAGAACATCCTGGAGAGAAAAGAGGTCTTGATAGGTAGGACTCATGATCAATAAAATCAATATTAGTCAAGTTTTTTCATGTTTTGTCGCATGTAAATGTTGGTCATCCATCTCTCTGTCACTCTTTCTTGCTAATCACGTCTTAGATCAACAGATTACACCTCCCCGTTGCCTCTTGTATTCTCTTGCTGCTTTCTGGGGCTGTATAGATAAACTGGCTTTACCCTGCCGTCACATAGTGCAGTCACGATAAGTGAATGTGCTACTTAGCCCCGTTTGACCTGTCAAGATCAAGCAATCCTCCTCCTGGGTTATCCAACCCCTCCTTCCTCCCCTTTTTCTCACCATCCTCCCTCTGGTTAAATCCAATTTCTTCTCAAGTACCCCATCATCATCATCCCAAAGAGCTGTTTTAGAAAGTGAAGGAGCGGCTGACCTGTCTGACCTGACCGGCTCTCTGTCTCTCCTTCAGCCGTTCTGATTGGTGGACTGCTGGCCCTGGTTTTTGCTGATTTCCTGGTCATCGGTAAAGAGCAGGAGGCAACAGACTTTAGACTAGACTCTGTGTGATAGAAGCCAATTATAAAAGCACTTCAGGCTTGTACATTCCTGCATAGTACTGTTTGTATACAGTCACTTTACTCACTTTAGTCTGTAGCAACGTGGAAAAGAACAACCAGGTATTTACCTTCTTTGACTTTTCACACTGATTCAAGAGACTTTTGGATTTAGAATCTTTGTCAGAGGACTCTCCATCAGTGCAGCGCTCTGTTGTTTATCCACCTTCCTACCTGTTTAATTTGGCATCCGATAAGCCGTGTCTGGAGAGGGAAGTCAGGTGAGCGTACGTGTCGCGGTCACTGCACTCGGGCGTCCTCTGGGCCGGGGCGCCTGCTCAGGGAGGAGGGTAACTGGGGGAATACCGTGATCCTCCCACGCGCTACGCGGTGGAAAGCTCAACAGGCAGAATTGCTGATGAACAGTTGGGGGAAATAATTGAGGAAGAGGCAAAAATAATAGGGCAATAACAGATTTTTGTTGTTTAGTAAAGGCGCAATTTGAAATTTTTATCCTCACTAAGCTAGGTTTGGATCATACCTGTGATACCGCTCTGTTCCACAAGAGGTGACACTGTTGCTATCCCAAGTTCCACAGCTCTACGCCAGTCACTGTGGAGCTGGAGAGTCCCTGTGGCTGTGTCAGAGCTCTGTGCCTGCACTGGTGAAGTCACTCTCCAGAGCTATTCATCCCCCTGCTGTGTGAAATATGAAGCACTAGCTTATTGGCTACAAAGAAACAATGAAATGGTTATCTGGGGCTCTTTCCCCTGGTGTTGCCTCAGGAGTGAGATGGTTACGTACCACTCCAGGTTTTATGCATCATGCCACAGTGACGCACTATCACCTCCTGAGGAAAAAACCGATATTGCAAGACAAGACAGACCCACTTTGTTCAAGGGCTTTCTAATTATCCCTTAAAGGATCAATTTAGTGCATTAAGTAGCTCCTTGAAGCATTTTTTTAAAAGTAAGAAAGTAATTTGAAGTAAATGCTTACGTCAAAATAACATTTTGATGTTGGCACATCCTGGACAGGGCTGGCATCGAGACAGACAACCATCCCTGCTCCTTTTGACACCTATGAGAAATTTAGAGTTCCTAATTAAACCTTCACCACATTAATCTAAAAAAAAAAAAAAAAAAGGATTGTATAAGTAACAGCTTTGACCTGAGCGGTAAAGTCGAGGAACCCAAAAAGTTACTCGCCGACGTGAATGTCGAATCGACAAAAGCGTGGCTAAAAAAAGACCGCACGTTATAGAATCAAGTGAAGGCAGTTTATCACACCCCATTTAATTAGAAACTCCAGAGGTTGCATTAACCATGATTGTCTTCCTCAGTAAAATCAGAGATACACTCAGGTACGCTCCGAGCCAAATGCACTTCTGCAGTGTTACCTAAAGCCCGAACTTTTTTCTTGTTTTGTAAGGTTTATGTACAAGGAATGGTATGAAAAGTCAAGGAGGTTAAATGCCTCTGCAGTGATGCTACCTGGTGAAGTGATGTTCTCCCAGAAACCCCAGCTTGTGGTACTGCCAGTAGTGGAGCAAACAAAGTAAACACCTCCCACAGAGCGAAAGGACAAAAAAGTGTTCGCAATAACAAAGAGTCCGTTCTTTGTTTTGGCATCAATACCGCTTATTTTAACAAGGGAACGTTTCTTCCCCGTTTGATAACCACACATTAATCTGTTGCATGTTGTGGTTCATTAGCGGTGTGTGTTGAGGGGGAAGCTGCTGTGCTTGGTTTCACCGACCCCATCGGGCTGAGCTTCTATGTGGCACTGCAGGGCTGTGATTTAGCACAAAGCTGCTGGCAACACGGAACGTATGCCTGAACATCCAGGCTCATCAGTCTTCACTTAACAGCTACAGCGTGATGCCCCCGCTGTGGCCGCTGTGCGCTCCGAGTGTTTGTGGTGCTGTAGTCTGCTGCAGGAAGTAAACGTGGCTTTTAGTTTTTTTTTCTTTGTGTATTTGTAGTTTTCTGATGACTGCGTTAAAATAAGCATTGTTAAGGACGCCACTTTCGTCTGTGTTTTTTTTTTTTTCCCTCCAGCTGTGATAGTGGGAGGCGTGGTGGGCGCCTTGTTCGCCGCCTTCCTGGTGATGCTGCTGGTGTACCGGATGAAGAAGAAGGACGAGGGCAGCTACACGCTGGAGGAACCCAAACAGGCGACTGTCACCTACCAGAAACCAGACAAGCAGGAGGAATTTTACGCATAACACTCGTACGCCAGAGAGACACCGCACCCTGAGAGAGAGAGAAAGAGCGAGAGTGAGAAAGATACTTGGAGCCCCTTCCTCCTCCTCTTCCTCCTCATTCCCTCATCAGCTCGCCTCTCCTCATCCCTCTCTACTCTCCAAAACACTTGAGAGCGCCTTTCTCTCTGCGGACTTGGAACTTTCTTTTCAATGAAAATGGAAAAAGAGGACAAAAAAAGATTAAAAAAAACAGTATATGCTGAAAAAATAACACATACACACAAGATGTTTTTAAAGTAAATGTTGTTATTAATTACAGATTCTCTTGTTCTGTATGTGATATGATTATTTTGTATGAAAAAAAGAAACAAATCAATACGAAACACAAGCTCTTAATGTGTTTTCCAGCACAAAAAGTTCCTCTTCTGTTTTTATGGAGCGATTAAAATGGCTAAAAGGAAGAGGAGAGGGGCGGAGCCAACACACAAAAGCGTGATGGGCTCCTCTCGGCCCCTCACCCCCCCCCAACACTAAAAAAATACCACACACAGAATCTGGTTGGTCGCACAGAGTTTGGGGTCAAAGGTGAGAGGAAAGGTCTTTTTTTGTGCCTTCCGTCCTTTCGGTGCTCAAAGACACACATTCATACAACCACACAAAGTCACACACACATATACACAAACACACAAAGTCACACACACACACACATATATACTTACTCACACACACACATATGTGTTTGACAGTGGCTCTGACCTCACCCTCGGTGCTCGGCCAACCAGAAAACGGTGCTCAAACAACACCGCTGTGGAAACGCGCCGAGCTGGCGGCCCATCTGCTCCTGTAAGCTGTACAAAGACTAGTTACGGATAGTAATAATAATCAATAATATATCAGTGTTTTGGGCTGGATGGTGAATAATAATGATAATGATAATAATAAAAACGTAATAATAATAATAATGATGATACTTCTTAAACAGGAGGATGTGTATTTAGCAGTTTAAAAAAAGAAAAAGTCTATATGTAAATATCAGCGTATCCTTTCTGGCATCACTAACCATCTGCATGACCATGAAGAGTTTTTATTCATCACATCACTTTAGATGAGCTGTGCTCTCGTCAACCACACACACACACACTCACACACACACACACGCATATGCACACGTGCAGACAATGAGCCACCACACGCAGACTTGCTACATCTTTCAGTTAACATACCAAACCCGTCGCCATCATCATCATTGTGATCACTTGTGATAGGAGCGAGATCAGGGGCCTCATTGATTGGTTATCGATCAGTTGCCGGGTGGTTTAAGGTTTTGTCTATTTGTGTAAAAGCACAACTGCGTGTCATCACGCCATCCGATGCCCCCCCCACCCCACCACCACCACCACCACCACCGCCACCCACCCTTTTTTTTTTGTGCATGCCTCACTTTCTTTTTCTTCCACCATTGGCTCTCTGTTTGGGTCAGGAGGGGCCTCTGGGAAGAGTGAGGGGCTTCATTAAAAGAGTCTGACTCTCATGTTGGATGTTGATCCCGCCGCTCTAATCCAGAATATCGTAACTGTGGCCATTAAAGCTTCAGTTATGGACATTTACTGCCTGTGGGTTCGACCTCCACCTGCTGTGAGACTCTTTCTTGGGGTGGGATGAGGGATGGGGGGTTGTTTTTTTGGGGAAGGGGATTGTGAGGAGATAGCTGTGCTTCTATCTAAGAGATTGTAACAATAACCACACCAGTGCGACTGGGCTAGTAGCTTCTATTATACTCAGTACTGTAGAACAAAAATGCATGGGAGTCAAAATTATACTAGTCTGGGTGTGTGTTAATGTGCGTGTGTGTGTGTGCGTGTGTGACAGAGTGAAAAAGAGGGGTGAGTTAAAGTTGGAATGTACTGTGGTCGAGTGTGTGTTTACCTCCTCCAGCAGTTCTCACGCTCTTCCACAGACAGGTAACACGCCTCTTCCACTCCAAAGTGTGTGTGTGTGTGTGTGTGTGTGTGTGTGTGTCCGTTGCCTGCCCCCTCGCCGGTGTGAGAATGTGTCGACGCCTCATTTAAATCCGCCACCTGTGTGTGTGAGTGTTTCACCTTGGTATTTCACAGCAGACTCTTGTGCGCACTGACTGTCGACGTGTGTGTGTGTGTGTGTGTGTGTGTGTCTGTGAGTGTTTAGCCTCTTCACTGCTGAATGTGGGGCGTCCGACCCCTCTCAGTGGCTTTCACACACTCTGACTGTGTCTTTCCACTGTCTGCATGTCCGTCTTGCTGCCACAGGACAGACGGACAGACAACACGCCACTTTCTCACAGGCAGGAATGATCTTAACACGTACTGTCTTTTCTAAAGTGACTGTCAAAGTGTAAACATGTGTGTTTGTACCCATCCAAGCCTGCGTAGCCAAATAAGACGTTTGCGTGTATGTGTGTAAGAGAGAGTGAATTTGTACATGCGTGTGTGTGTGTGTGTGTGTGCGCGCGTGTGTGTGTGTGTGTGTGTGTGTGAAGCCCGGTGGAGGCTACACTTCTCTATGTTTGCTGTTCCCATTCCTGTTTTTATACATTTGCATTTTTTTAAGGCTGAGTTTCTGTCATTGGCTGAGTGAGCGAGAGGAGGCAGATCCTCCACGCCACCGCCCTGTCACTAATCTGCCTCTCTGTTCCAAATAAAACAAAAACCTGATTGGGTAAATCTGTCCTCTCGTTGTTGTTGTTTTTGTTTTTGTTTTGTTTTTTTTAAATTATTCCCTGCTAGTTGACAATATCATGAAAATGTTGATATTTCTTTGAATGAAGGAAGGAAGTGGCGTTGCTGATGAACCGAAATCTAACATCATGACGTTAACATCTGCAAATCATGAAAATTCAGCTTCCTTTTATGTTTTTTTGTGTAGTTTTATGTCGGACGTTGATGTCAGGCCCAAATACACGAGCGCTAATTGACAATGGGTTATTTTGAAATGTGTGTTTTAAAATGATTCAGGTGTAGAAATGACTGTAACTCTTCTGCAGATGCCGAAGCAAAGACAAAGAAATTATTTAATTATTTAATGACACCAAAAGCTGCTGCTGCTGCTTCTTTTTTTCTTTTCTTTTTTTTTGTTTTGTTTTGTTCAGATCTCTTTTTGTTTGTGGACAGCTGGAATCTGATGTTTTTAAGTCAGATGTGGACCAATTTCATATGTGGTACCAAGTTACACACACACACGCACACACACACACACACACACACACACACACACACACAAAAAAAGAATCAAATTTGAAAGACAATTAGAATCGAGCACAAAGGCTTTGTGTGGTGAACGTAGCTCACGTGTCTCGTGTGAAACCAGTAGTGAAGGACACTCCCCAGCGTGGAGGTGTTTAATCCAAACGTCCCTATCAGTAAGACACGGTATTATGTAAATACACGCCAAGCCGGCCAGTGGAGACGGCGGATATCTTAGTCTGGGGGACATTGAGATGGTTTCTCTTGAGAGGAGGAGGAGGGACCTTATCAAGCATGCAGCTGCGTGTGGAGGCAGTGACCCTGAAGACGACCTAGAGACCTGCTGTTCCGTTAATGAAGATTGTGTTGTCTGAGTATACAAACAGGGACGTTCCCTCACTGCACATCCATTATCATTTAATATGCCCTTAGATTTCACGTTAATCTAACTTTTAATTAAAATCCAGTTTTTAGATTGACTTGTCTCACCAGTTGTTTGGTCTAATAAGCCAAAACAACAGTCTCATTATTTCCCAATTGCCGCGTTGACACATTACCGTGACTAAACTTCCGGTGGCTGGTTTTACGCCGCCTTCAGACGGAGCTCGTGAGCTGCGTTTAGAACGTGCGAAGTCACCGCGAGAAGGTCGGTGAGAAGATCCCGATTCGTCTCAAGTTGGAGTTTTTTGGCACTTTTGATTCAGTCGCTGTGATCGGCGTCAGAGATGTTCCATTCCTTTTCATAATAAAACCAACAAATCCTCCTCGTGAAGAGAATTATTTTTTCATATTTTCAATGTCGTGCCTCCACGTATCCACTATTTTAACATGCTTTTGCAGTGTTTCCATGTCTGTATAACGAGGTTAGTTAATGAACCCCTTAATTGGGGGTTCGCCTTTTCTCTGGAATTTTGATCTGTGGGTCATATTCGGATTTTCTAGCCAGTTTGTTGATGTTTTTCGTTTTTATTGTTTTGACATTTGAGCTTTTAGATGTTACATCGACGATTCCTTGCACGTCTCTGGAGACTCTGCTGTCACCAGTTATACCCTTACTGCAAAAAAAAAAAAGCCATGAAATGCCAAGATACAGTTTCAGCAGCTCTAATTAATTACACTTGTTTCGCCTGCATTATCTTCATTCACTCAGGTATAAAGACATTGTTCTGCCAGATGCTGCCACCACCTCGCTACGATGGAGATGAACGCACTGACGTTCCCTGCCAATATGAATTTGCAGGGAAATTTCTAGCAAGTTCAAAAAGTCTGATGAAAAAAAAAAAAAAAAGCCTCCCAAATTTTCATTCAGTATCCAGGATATTGTTGTCACTGAATCACCTCAATGTGGTTTTCCCTTCAAGCCAATTTGCCAAACTGTTTATTTTGACTTAATTCAACTGAGAGGGTTTGTTTTGTTTTGTTTTTCACGCTCGTTTCCCTTCAGCCCATCCAAGCAGATGCAGTCTGATTATCATCTTTTTTTCCTTTTTTTTTTAGCTCACACCTGAACTCGGACTCCTCTGATATCGGTCGGTTTAAAGCTCGAGCAGCAGTGAACACAACGTGCTCCAGGGTCGCTGCTGGACTCACCATTTTCAGTACTTCTAGACCTGAAGTGGAGACTTGAGACTGAGGTCGCTTTAGAAAGGACTATTTATGAAAACACTCCTTTGTAACACAGAGTTACAGATGCTGCAAAATAGATCAAGTAATGCATTGTAGCATTCACACACATTTACTGGGGGAAGAAAAAGCTTCGGGTTCGTCAGGTTTTGTCAACGGCATTGAAGTTTTTTTTATGGTCGCGGTGGTGTTGCACTGGACTTCATTTACTGAAATGGTTCCCAGTTCTCTGACTATGCAGGGATTGAAATGGGGCGGCCTCCCTCCCCGACAGCGCCAATCATAAACTGAACATTACTGTGTTTACAAATCATATTGGAGCGTATAAATGAAATGAAGCGCCCAGTGAATGCGTGTCATGGCGAGCTTCAAAGGCCTGACTCACGCCCCTCCTGATCCTCAACCTTGACTCAACCAGGATTTTTTGTTGGCTAGTTTTCTCCAGCTGTCCGCATCAAAGAGTCAGCTCGGACCGAGAATGCATTCTAGTAACACACATTCAAAGGAAGTCACGTGCAGACACCAAGTCTCGCTCTGGCGTTATCGCACACCAGCATTAGCTTGGCCTACATACCACTTCCAACCCGGTGACATTACACGCCGCCCTGCTTGCCTCAACGCTGCATCTGACAGAGCTGCTGCATGTGTATATAAATGATCGCAGCCTTTTAGCAGCCTATTTACACTCGCTGAACTCAGTAGACCCTCCAGGGAGAGAGAGGGAGAGAGAAAGAGAGAGAGAGAGAGAGAGAGAGAGAGAGCTGTTCTTGTTCTTGAGTCATCACATAAAAATGTATTTGTGAAATTATTAGATAAACTGTCAGTGGGGATTCATGAGCACACAGGAGAGGAATTATTCCTAATGTGTGTTTAGTTTACATCAAAGTGACTAAGGCAGAGGTCTGTGGATGTGGGGGAGTGCGCAGACAGAGGACAGCAACAGCGTCTGGCCTCCTGTGGTGGGCGGCCGATACGGATAATATGCTACATGCTGAGGCTACAAGGGGAAGTTGTGTGCGAGACATCCTCTGTTGGGGAGGAGAGAAGCAGACGAGTAAAAGCCGCACCAGCTGAGGAAGGCAGAGGCAGGTTCTGGTGCCCCCCTCCCCACCCCACCACCCCAGGTCCAGTCAGTGCCCCATCTGGTGGGTGACAAAGGAATGACTGCAGCCACTGAGGAGATGATCTCATTGGATTGAGAGCTAATGTAACTTTAATGATGATTTAAAAATAATAATAATCTTTTGATGCTTTTCATTCATTAAGAGATTGAGACTAAAATACAAAAACATGTTAAACAAGTAGACTGGGCACAAAATAAAAACCAGGCTCAACTAAAACTCCTGCATTGACCTTTGACCGTCAACGTTATCCTCCAGTCTTTGAGGACATTTGTACTATATACCATATGGATATTTGTAATATATTCAAAGAACACATTTATCTTTGAACGCCAAAATCTTTTCAAGTCATCCTTGAGTTCCGGCGGACACTTGAGCCGAATTTGAAGCAAATCCCTCGAGCCGTTCCTGAGATATTGCTTTGGGAGGACAACTGGAAAACATAAAGCTCTGAAGGTTCTTCGCCGTCATGGAGGCATAATGAAGAATCAGCTCGGAATGTTTTTCGCTAAGTTGAGACTCTGACTCATCCGGTCTAATTTCCTCAGGCAGGTCCTTCCAGGGCCTTGGGACTCTGATGGCGAAGACTCTGTCCCTTTTTAATTTCCAGCCTGTAAGAAGCAGAAAACTTCCCTCAGACAAAAGATCTCGATCCATACAAGCGAGCCCTCAGAATCAATTCTAAAATAAGCAGGAAGTTGTTTCAGGTTTGTTTAAATTCCCCGGAGGCTTAAAAACCAGAACATTGATGGAGAAAGAAGCTGAGCGGCGTCAAGCGGTGATGCTTTTCATCCCTCCCCCGTCGGACGGGGCTTCCACGGAAACACTGATGGTCTCTCTTCATCTCCTCGTTGATCTTTCCTGGAATTTGGGGTTTTAGCAATCAGGACGGTTTCAAAACATCTCGGGCGTGTCTGGTCCGCTTGTCCCGGCCTTCCTCCGAGTACGTGACAAACCTCAGCCTCGGTTACGAACCCCTTGCGGTGTGTGACATGGTGTTGGAGGAGGAATTATTGCTTCTCCCTCTGCCCAGGACGGTTGTGCCTCAGTGGAAAGGTTAACAGGATACTCATCAACTTCTCCGGTCCGATAACATTCATGCTGGCACACAGAGAGCAGATGCAGAGTCGGCGCTGAGACTTCAGTCTAACCACCTTAAGGACGGAGTAGAAGGAGCCCTGATGTCCGGGGGGACACAGTCTTTTCACACTCTCTTGGCTCCACCCACGCAGGGGGTCGTGAATCGGTATTTTTTCATATTTGGAGCCAATCTGGCTCTGCCTGGTTAAGAACAGGTGAGTTAGTGAATGCGGTGAGTTCTAATCCCATGTGCAAGCTGCAGCCAACAGTAAACGCGTCATTAAAGCGTGGCGGGAGCTCCCCCTGCTTTTGTAAGCATGAGAATAAATGCGGAATTATCCAACAATGGCTAATAACCATTAATTGATTACCCTCCCTAACTGATTCAATAATTGCAGTTCTGCCATATTTACTGCCTTTATTTTATCCATAAATTGGCAAATGAGTAGCTGGAAGACAAGTTTAATAACCAAGTAAAAGTGTTACAACAGGATAATTCAAGAAAAGTGAAACAAAAGTCTGAAATTTGAATAAAAAATATGTTAAACTTTATTTTTTAAAAGAAAAAACAAACAAACAAACAAACCTCCCACTGGATTCAACGTGACAAACGGATCAGGAAAAAGGCACACTCACTTGTGCCACAAAATGAATCCAAATCAAACCACTGCCCTTTACAACGACAGTTTACAAACTAATCAAACGAGGCAGCAAACGATCACTAATGAGCCGTGTGGCAACCCGGAAGTTTGGCCCTGGCTACAGATCCCGCTCTCTGATTGGCTGGTTCAGGCTCACGGTGCATGCGAGCCGGGGGTGGGGGGTAATAACCAATCAATCAAGCAGGGCAGCGAGGAGCGATTCGCCTCGTCACCCTGCGCGGCCTAATTGAATGATAATACAATTTATTGGTTTCCTGACGGGATGGAGGAAGATTTAGCTGGAGAGTTCGGTAAGGACGTCATCTTTTAATTGTTTTATTGGCTTATTGACCTTTTCTTGTGCCCCCCCCCCCACACACACACACACACACACCACCACCACCACCACCACCGGCCAGTTTTACTAATTGTTGTGTCATTTGACAAACTTTGGCAGACTTTTAAAAGCTTTTTTTTCATCTTTTTTTTTTATTATTTAAAGTTTTGTTGTGTGTGTGTGTTTTTTTTTTATCTTGAGTTGTCGCTCCCCTGGCGGCGAAGCCCCGCTGAGACCTTTTAAGTACCTAAAACTCAGTTATTAACATCGACGACCCGTTTGGAGGCGGGGGGGGGGGGGGGGGGGGGGGTGCGGTTGGGTTGGTGTAGCCGCAGCTAGCCGACCCCAACTAATTAATGGTCAGGTGCGCGAGGCGCTACACAGCTGGGACTCTTAATTAAAGTTGCTTCAGGCGGCAGCAGCACCCCCCCCCCCCCACACACACACACACACACACACACACCTCCTCGCCTACCCTCCCCATGAGAGTGTGACGTCACATTTCCAACGTTTATCCAACCTCCAGGCCACCATATGACTCGTGAAATAACTTATTTTTAATATCCGTTCATTTTTTTTATTAAAAAAAAACAAAACCCAGCAGTATTAAGGTGAAATATTCAATATAAAAGTTAAAAATGAGTTTTTGCTGTCACGAAATGATAATAAAAATTTTTTTAAAAAATCAGTGTTTAAGACGGCCAAGACTTCAGACACAGAGGCACCGTGTCACCATAATTCAGAAATGTATGAGTAGTTTTTTGTTTCTCTGTTTCAGCCACATATCAACACCACATTAAGCAGCTGAAATTAGGTCACCACCGGGAAGCTCTTGGCTGTTTCAATCATGTTTAACACATTTCACACACAAATGAAAAGTACATACGCTTTGAGTGGGGATAATGCAAGAGAATGTGGAAGAACACTCGGTGCGAACGATGATGATGATGATGATGATTCATAAATTGGGTGAAATGTGGCTCTGGCAGCAGCTTGAGCTCATACTCCTGGTTTACCAGATTAGTGAGAATGGATGTGAGAGTTGTGATGGAGAACTTTTGAGTTATAACTTCATGGACGATCGAAAACTGTAATTTAAAGAAGCCGTGTGCTGTTTTTTTTTTGTTTTTTTTTCTTGTAGTGCAAGTTAAAAGTCCTGATACGGAATCTGGTTTTGATTGGTTGTGGTGGTTTGAAGGTAAAATACACTAAAACACATCACACGTGACCTCTCCCACTGAGAGGGAACCGGCTCAGGGCCCATTAGGGGACCTTCTTTTGAACAAACTGAATACTTTATGTGTTCCGAACCCTTAAGTCGAGTTCTTAAACCAAACTGTGTCAACCACTGTGGAGGGAATGAAGTGAAAGACTCTTGTTTTTGATCTGGTTTCAGTTGGAACTGTCTCTTCTGTCTAGTCCGTGCATGGAAGTTTTATAGTTTACCCACCAGTTTCGCCTCAGCCCTGGTTAGTTTAGTTGGTTTGAGATTAGTTCACAGCTAGCGAGAACGTAGGTCGGTTCATTAGACAGAACCAAGAACCCAAACCCAGCTGGTAGATGAAGGTCTTGAAGGTGGTGCAGGCTTAACAAGGCCTGGATGAAAATAAAACCTCCTCCTCCTCCTCCATTTTTGTATCAGACTGTCCGAGCCTCCTGTGTGAAGAGCTGGAGGATTTGGAGACAAAGAACAACCAAGGGAGGAGGAAGAGGAGGGAAGGAGAGGAGGAAGTGTTTAGTCAGGGGGAGGATGAAGAAGCAGGAGAGGACACTGAGCGAGAAGAAAAAGAGGGGGAGGAAAGAGAAGATAAAGTTGTGTCCGAAAAGGAACAAATAGTAACAGAGGGAGAGGAGGAGGAGGAGCAAGTGATCCCGGAGAGTAGGCAGGAGCTGCAGATGGAGGACGACAAGATTGAGAGCAAGAAAACAATCACAAATAAGCAAGAGGATAAAAAAACGAAAAGTGTAGAAGAGAAAGATGAGCAGAAGAAGGGTAGAAAAAGGCGAGGTAAGAAGCAAAGCGAGCGAGTGAGAAAGAGGAGAGGGCAGAAAGACCTCAGCAACAAGTGTGAGGAGGAGGAGGAGGAGAAGAAAAGCCAGGCTCAGGAGGTGTCAGCGATGAGCTCAGAGGAGAGCTCGGCTCTATCAGAGCCCGCAGTCGGACTGGTGAACAGCAGCGAGCTGAACGACCCGATCTTCCTGAGCTGTGGTGGAGGAGGTTTGTACTGCCCCCCAGCTCCTATCCCCCTCCTGTACTCCTCCCAGCCCCCAGTCCCCATCCAACCTGCACCTCCTCAGACAAAGAGGCCTCACAGCCCCCCTCTACCTCCCGCTCCATCTCAGCAGGGCTCACAGCCCCTGGAGGTGAGAATACACGCCGTTATCATTCAGGGAGCTGTGAACACATCACACACACACACACACACGCACATGATATGACGTATTGAGACATAAAACTATCGTGTGTGTCTGCTTAGACTCATTTCTAACAGTAACTCCTACAGTGTATCGATCTGGCACATTGGGAAGCCTTGCGTTGATAAGGGTTTTGAATAATTCCAGCTCTTGAGTTGTGAAGTCAACATTCAACAAACGTAAATAATCGGGTTTCAACAGTGGACACCAGAAGTTGACGTTTTTCACATTTTGAGCTTGACTCTTGTGGTGGCAGATGGAAATAACCCAGGTTTACTCCACCCGGCGCTCCATCCGCTACAGCACCAGAGGCCGAGGCCGCGCCCCCGGCTTCCCTCTGCTTCCAGGGTTAGAGGCTGTTGACAGCTGCCTGCTGCCGCCAGCTCCCAAAAAGAAAACACGCACTCTCTACAGCACCGGTGAGGCAAATGTCTGCTCGTCCAGGTGGTTGCAGATTTTACTTTAAAATAAAAACTATCAGGCAAGTATTTGTCCTGCTGCGTGTGCTTGCGTGCAGATCAGTTGGAGCACTTGGAGGCCTTGTTCCAGGAGGACCACTATCCTGACGCAGAGAAGAGGAAAGTCATCGCTGCGGCAGTTGGTGTTACGCCTCAGAGGATTATGGTAAAACAACTGTCTGCCTTGTTTAACCCTCGGAGAAGTTTCTGAGATCGTTTAATGATCTACTTCCTGGAAGCAAACAGAAAGAACAAACTCTTGCCTTTTACCCCCTTTTCAGCCTCTTTTTCTATCACTTCCTATTTCCCATTCTGTCCGGATATTACTTTTGTCCCTCCTAACGTTTCTGTGTCCCAGGTGTGGTTTCAGAACCGCAGAGCTAAGTGGAGGAAGGTGGAGCGCTCAGTCACAGGTAAAGTTGATCACAAGCAGAGTAGAGCTGGATGGAGCGGCAGCCCCCCACGCCATCCCGTCAATCCCACACTGTCCAGCGTGTCAACCTGCGGGTCAGTAAACTCCTCCAGCTGCTTTAGGTTCTGTTTCCTTCTTTGTGGCTTCTATTTTTTTTTTTTTTTGTTCAAAATTCCTGAATTTAAGCTTTATTGTTGGTCTAAACTCTTTGTTTTTTAAAAAAATTTTCTTCCCCAGTTTGGGAGGTCCTCCATTTCCTGGACAGTTTACCACCAAGCTGCCCCAGCTCGACCCCCCAGCACCCCTGTTCCCCTCCCTGCCCACTCTCACGCCACCATCCTACAGCAATCTGCTGGCCAGCCTCAACAGCCCAGGCATTTAAATCACTGCACACAATTTTACAGTATATTACTCAGAATACATGTTAGGTTATTTGATGCCAAAATTATTGTAAAGGTTTTGTTGTTGTTTCCTGAGGAATCCTGAGTCATTCCTCTCACATTATCAGTGTCGTCACTGCTTTTGAAACGGCGTGTGAGTTTGTTTGGTTTTTTTTTCTTCTGATATCTTGCTAGATGTGTTAAATCCATGAATAACGATGTGATCTAGTTGGAGGGAAGTGGACTCCCTCATCACTGCTGCTTCAGTTTATATCCTCACTCCTATTTATTGTATTTTCATTGTAAAACATCTTTTGTTGTTGTTGTTGTTGTTGTTGTGGCATTTGCTCCTCGCATCCACCCTACTTTTGCATTTCCAAACCCCTAAAATGGAGGCCTTTTGAAAAATGCTGCTGACCCCATTTCAGCTAGAAAACTCTGAGATTGCTTTGTGCCGTAGACGGGCAGCCACAAAGATTACTGTACACAATGACGCTGTCGCCGCAATTGTCAGTCATGACGCGCGCCTTCCAAAAACAATCAAGGAAAGAAATGAAACGGCTACATCCAGCAACAGATAATATACGTATATGTGTGTCCGTATTTTTGCTTCCAGTCTACGTTTTTCTTCCTTGGCCATCTTACACTCTTGTACTTTTTAGTAACAGTTCATCTCGTCAGCCTTCGTCCAGTATTTCACCTTTACCATCCTCCCGTGCACCCGGTTATTCGTGCTCGTTGTGTGTACACCGTTATGTGACGTGTGTTTTCAGGCGTGTTAGCATGGATGGGGATTAGTTCTGAAATGATGCTAAATCATTGGAGTGGACAGAGGTGATTTTAGTTTTTGGATGTAGCCTTGATGTTTCCTGCTGACAAGCTTGGTATTCACAAATTCTCAAAGTGAAATGTTGGGAGTCCTGAAAAGAGCAGGACTCATTAGAATGGCTGTATATGCTGTGGTGGAGGGCTTCGTCTCAGTTTTGTCAGTTTGGAAACCAAATCTCTTTAATCTCCGTGTTTAATCTGTGCGATTTATCTCCCAAGGTCAGTCCAGAGTGAGAGATGGGGGTCATCACCAGCCTGAGTACCATCCCCGCCCCATGCAAAGCCCTCCCCCACTGAGGCGGGCCAGTCTCCCCCTCTTCACAGCAAACTACAATCTCACCCCGCAGCTCGTCAGCACCATGGCCCACACCCCGCCCCTCTTTGTGGATGCTGTGGAGGGCGGCTCCTCCTTGGCCCACCGCGACCACTCTCTGCAGACTGACACCAGGTCAGCTCTGCCCACAGCAGACTGTGACATGAATACTTGACGATGAATCAGGGACAAAAAGTACGCGACATGACAGGAGGACAGAGAGGTTGGGGCTGAGCGGGGAACCTGTGAAATACTGATGTTAAGAAACAGGACCGGCGACGGTGGTCGGTTTCAGCAGGCTCAGTGAAATATTGAAGTAAAATTTTGTCCAAGTTGTGCCCGCAATTATGTATCAGAGCGACGGAATCCCCCAAATAGAAGTTAACAATACTACAAATGATTTTCCTACTTTTGCTGGTGGTTTCGAGTAAAATGTCATCAATTCCTCCACTCTTGTGGGCGGTTAGGGGGAGGCTGGAGGGGCAAAAACTTTCAAGGCAGACAAAAAGAAAACTATTTGCGTGGATGAAGTCCACCAGAGTTAGAAAAAGGCTATGTGAGAGAAGTTTGTCTTATCTTGTTCAAACTTTGCTGGTTGTCTTCACTGTGCACCGAATTCGAGGCTGCGCACGAGGAATACAAAGTCAGGAGGACGGCATCCGAAATATTTTACACTGAAATACGTTTGGGATATTGCAGCCATATAGGTAGCTGTACACTGAATATTCATGTATGTGTGTGACTAAATTCTTCTTTTTTTTTGTCCTCAGCTCTCTGTTTGACTTTGGGGAGAAGCTTGACTTCCTGATGTCCGGCCAGCAGAACAACCCTCTCTCCTACCAGCTCCAAACCTCGTACCCGGCCAGTCAGCCACAGCACCAACCTCAGGCATCTCTGCCCCGCATGGCCTACCGTACCCCTTCCCCTTATCTCACCTCTAATGCTCCAGATTCAAATCCTACGTCCTACATGACCTTTGGCCCTGGAGGAAACTCCTCCGGTGTGGTAACCTACTCTACGGGAGGCCACGGTTACGTCCAGCCCCCGAGTACAGGACAGATCGTGCTGCAGTCTGCTGGGCACCATGGTGAGTCAGAGGCATGAGAGGGAGGGTCATGGTGTAGATGTCCATTGTGGAACCTAGAAAACATTTCCTGCTTTATTGGAAAATGATGTAGGGTTATATTTTTCAGCTTGGTGTCCTCGTGTGTGTTCCCTTTTATCAACAAATGTTATTCAATCTTGATCTTCTTCCTCCATACATCTGTCTGTCCCCGTCTCAGCACCACGGGGAGCAGAGCATTCAGTCTCAATCACAACTCAAGACACATCTGTTCGTTCTGCCTTTATTTATTTTACTCTTGATTTTATTGCTGCGACTTTGTAAATGTGTTTTATCGACAGAAAGAGATGGGACATGCAAAAAAGGTCTGAGAACTGGATGAAATTAGGCAATTAGAGAATAGGATGTCTGGATGAAGGTGAATATAAAAATGAAAGAGATCCTGGAGCAGGATGATAGTTGGATGAATGCGTATTAAAGTGGCTCATACAGCCATTGTTGGCTGTCACGTTTAGATGACGGAATAACGACCATTTTAAATCTTGTTGTTGTTGTGTGTTTCACAAATTAAAAACTATACTTTTACCAGTATTCCCTTAGGAAACCTACTGGCATAAATCATACTTGTCATTATGTTCCATCAGCAGCAATAGTTGAGCAAATGCTGAAACTGAAATGCACTCGGTGCATAAGACAGAGCCGGTTTCAAATAAATAAAGCTAATATCCAGCAGCAGTTATGTACACATCTTTACAGTTCTTGTTATGAATCTGTTGCCTCCTCTGTGACACTCCTCATTTCTCTCTTCGGTCCCTTCATATCCAGTGAGGTTGGTGTTTTGTGCTTAGCTGCGCCTGCCTTTATAAGACCTGCTTGCTTGCGAGATGCTATGAGTGCTAACTGATGATGACGTACACAGGCTCAGAGACCACACCGTGTTCTGCTTTGACGCCGTGTTGCTTTAAGCTTTTGTAAACTGATGTGAAAGCTGAAGGGCGGCTGATTAGCTTCCTGCAGGCGTTGCACCTTGGCTTTTTAAATTTTCTTTGGCGCATTTAACCCAGGTCCATGCTACGCTGTAGTGCAGGCACACTCAGGTGTAAACAACTCACACACTATTGCGCTGATGCATAACGTACGCATGTTGACAGGTCCCACCATCAGACAGCCATGTTATGTCCTTGTAGCCTTTGCTATCGAGGCCAAATCTGTGGCTACAATCAAAGACATCGAGGTGCATTCAGGAGCTATTAAGTTAAACCTATAAACATTTTCATTTTGCTTTTCATTTGGGATCAAAGTCTGATACACTTGTGCCAGGCTGACATGGAGAAGCTAATGAAAGATGATGCAGCAAAATGAAATATTGTATGGATGTTGCTCCTCTTGTATGAAGAGAGGCGCATTCTCCATCAGTGCCAGTTGTGTCATGTTTTAATCCTTGTATGTTTCCATCCAGGTGGCATAACGGCGTACCAGTCATATCCGTGGGGCAACATGTACACTCAGCCAGCCATGCACCAGCGGAGTCAATGCCCTCCAAATTACCCTGCAAATTTCGGGGCAGCTCGAGACTTCCAGCCACCATCCTCCACCAATTTGCTTCCCCCACCTTCATTCTTCCAAAGGGGGGATCTGACTTCACATGCAGATTCCCAGCACTCATCATCACACACCCTGACACAAACCACCAACAGCACCACAACCGTCCTCCCACCTGTGTCCACCCTGCGGCCCTCTCGCCTCAGAGAGGAGAGCACTCCCACGAAGGTTGCACAACTGATGGCCTCTCAAATCAGCCCTTCCTCTCTGCAAAGCCCTTCAGTGCCCCCTTGTGTCAAGATTGAGCACGACAGCCCTCAAGAGATTCACAGTCACTTCCACTGTGACTTCTCCCCTATATTATTTTGACTATGCTCATTTGTGTGCATAAGAGTGGATATTAACTATAAGGATTTTTGACAGTTCAGCAAGGCTTGGTTTGGCTGCATGTAGCAAGGCTGCAATAAATGCTCATGGCTCTGATATATCAGTGTTAAACTCAACCTTTTCTGTTCTGCGGACTGTTATTTTTTTATTTAATTTATTTATTTTTTTATCAAGAGTGGTTGTGAGCTGATTCACAAGCTTAATTGCTCTCCATAACCCTATCACAACATGTATACATGTTCAAAAATGATGTAGGTTGAAGAGTGCTGGTCTCCCTACTCACAAACGTGCCTTGACTCATTATTCTAAGGATAGAGGGAGAGAGACAAGAGGGCGGGACAGGAGATGGTGTAGAGGTGGGAAACAAAAAAGAACGTGGAACAAGACAGAAATTGGAACTCATATTTATTCAGTCCTTTTCATTGTGTTGTTTGGCTGGACTGGTACAGAACCAGACACAGGGCTGTTGCTGAGCAGTAGTGATGTTGCTCTAAAGAAACGGATCAGCACCAATTGTTCTATTGAAGGTCACGGCAATAAGAAACCCCCCCCCCCCCCCCCAAAAAAAGAAAAAAACAGGACGCCATCAGAGAATCTCGGTCCAATAGATCAGCGCTGTTCTGCTGCAGACTTCCTTTGAGACAAATTTTTGCCTGCTTGTCTAGTCTCTGTTTGGAAAATCAGGGATTTTACTGCAGCAGAGTCCAACAGGCTGTCTGCTCGGACCTGACTGCCCTCTAGCAGGCCCAGCAGAGTGGCCTACAGGAAGCAGGCTGTGGGGTCCCTGTCACAGAAAGATCACACTGGCTCACTGATGCTGGTCTCCATCCACCTGGTCTCTGTTGGCATGTGGCTGTCTTGCTCAGGTCACACACAAACCAGCCATATTCTAGATTTTGCATGTTTGCGAGTGAGTACAGACAGATCTCTCAGGAACAGGCTGGTGGGGGCATCACTTGGTGTTATGTGCTGTTGAATGACTGTCGTGTTTACAGACACGTTATTTCGTGCACTTTACATAATTCATATTTGGTGTTTTAACTAGCACTGGCCTTGATACCTGTTTATGTACTGGATGTCGGAAATTTAGAGAAAACATGCTGCTTTCATAGCAGATCTCAGGTCTGTCGTTATGCCACTAGAGTGTGCTGTTCCTTTGCATGCTGGGATCTGCAGTATTTCACCGGACTGACGTCCTTCCGTCAGGAGGACATGTGTCAGTCAGTGAGCCGATGGTGGAGAATAAAGACCAGCTTATCTCTAGGATGGAGGTGGAGGAGACAATCTCTGATACAAATCCATAATCTGTGTTGCCATCTGCTGTGTCCACACTCTTACTGCACTTTATGCTGTTTGTTCTTAGTATGCACATCTTGTGGAATCCAAATCCCAATATGAAGCTCAGACGGAAAAAACCTGCAGGCGTTTTTCAGAGACAAGAAAAGATATTGAGTAGATGTGTTGTTTTTTTTTGACTCAGTAATGAAAGTGAAATAAAAAAAAAGTTTCTCATTTAAACTCTAGTTAATATTCTTGAAGCTTGGATGATGTGGGAGTAAGAAAAGAAGCTGTTTGATGAAAAGGAGGTGGCAGGGACCAAGGGAGCAGATAAAGGAGGGGCGGCGGGTGGAGGAGTGAGATTGTGTGTTGGTCTGGGAACAGGGGAGGTGAGCTGAGATGAGCTGTTGCTATGGGAGAAGAGGATGATGATGGGTGGGCTCTGCCAGTAGGCGTGGGAGGCCAGAGAGAAGATGGGGATGAAGGAGGAGTGTGTTTGCAGCACAGGGGGCTGTGGGATGAACAGAAGTCTCGGTTATGTAACTGCTGCATTTGGATTTTTAATGAACCTCTCTCTTCCTGCTAACTGGCTTCTGAGCTGTTACTGTTGGCAGCAGGAGCGCAACACAAACACACAAAAACTTCATTTGCAGCGAAGAAATTTCTCAAACTGTCTCTTGCAGACCGAAGCACACACAACACTTTCATTTGAGGAATGAAGCCCTGAGTGTGAGAGCGCTATTCAGTCTGTGCTGTCAGATTTTGGTTTTATATTCTGAAACCTGTCACTCTGTGTGGTTTTGTGTGTGTGTGTGTGTGTGTGTGTGTGTCTTCCTCTCAGTGTAGTTCAGGTGACACTGTGGATAGTTTGAGAGAGAGTGTGACTGAGGAGGGCTTCATGTAGGTTTAGGTTTGTTATTAATTTTTCCAGGACTTCCCTGGTGTGAACAGAGAGCGCTCAGAGGGATGGTTTGAATGTGTGTGTGTGTATGTGTGTATGTATATGTATGTGTGTGTCCGTGCACATGTATATGCATATGTGAGAGTGTGCACACAGGTATGGGATGCTTCAGTCCACGGCGATCCCAGCGTGTCAATATTTACTCAGTATTCTGAGATTTGAAGAAAGGGAACTTGTTTTAATATTTATGGATGTGGTCAAACACGAGATCTTCGCAGTCCAAATGTAGTGTCAGTATGCGTACACACACACACACACACACACACACACACACACACACAGAATGAGAAAAACACTCCAAAAAACCTTGCACCACTTGGATTCAGCCAGGTAAAGCAGTCTGTTGATATTAGGGGACAGTGTTTATTGATGTAACTGATTGAAAGTAATAATGTTGGTTGTCCTCACAAAGCTGAAACACAGTTTGGAGATGCTCCAGTTCTCTGGCCCTCTGCTCTAAATACCATCAAAGTGTTGATTTTTCGTTAGATTTGAAACGGCACAACAAACAGACTTGTGTTGGGGTTGGAAGAGAACACGAGGGAAATGGTTTGGGACAATAAAAAAAAACTAGATTTGCTTATTCAAATAGTGGACGGTCCAGATTTGACAGTGATAAAATATCTGACCATGTTAAAGTCAATACATTCCCATAAAGTATTTGAATATGGTCTGTATGAAATTGCCTAATGGCATGCGGTGTGGCTGAGGAGGAGGAATGTGTTTGATTTAGACGTGTTTCATTTACTCCGTGGGTCTGGCAGCACTATTGTGAGAAGTATTCTTTAGATAGAATTCCCTAATGTGGTCGGGCTGTTGGCTGTGAACAGACATTCATAGGAACGTTTCTTTATTGGTTTAAAAAACAAAAAACAAATTTACCTTGTCTTTATTCTAGATTACTCTATTTTGCTACTGGAAAGAAAACGGAAGAGGGGAAGTAAGTCAGCAAAATCTGAGTTTTTGGGTGATCCAGTCCAGAGGTCCTATTTTTACGAAGGGCTGTTGATTTGTCACTGGATTATGTAAAAGCAGTCATGGTTGATTACCATGAAACTTGGAGGTGGGGGTGGGGGTGGGGGTGTAGCAGGAGCCTACAGAGCTCTACAGAGCCCCTCGTGCGGTGAGTGTCTTTACTGTACTTAAGCAAGTTCTCGGTATCAGAAAATCCTATTAATACTGATAAAAAGAGTAAATCATCTTTTGATGTTGATAGTAATTTGGGTTATTAATCTAACGCTTCAATGAAGCATTTTCTTGAGGTTGTTTTCCTTTTAATTACAATGCCAGAATAAAGTGAATATGCCGGGCACAATCGTCTCATAGCCCAAAGATGGCGTCTGTTGACTATTTACTTAAACCTAATTTCCTAACCCAGATTTGTCCGGTTTATGATCCTTGAAGTATCAAAAATTCAGCAAAAGTGCGCACATGCAATGCTGGAACCACTGCTTTGTGGGCATTTTGGCTCATCAGTTATCCATTTTTTGGTTGAACAACTAATTAATTTTCCTCTAGATAATTTAACAAAAAAACAAATGGTAAACAACAGCTTAAATAATAAATTTAGTTTACTTTATGCAGTGTGTGAGAGGGAGTGTGACCTCACACTGTGGAAATAAGGACAAATAGTTCGTATTTATCTTTTTTATTTCAATAAATATTAGGAGGTTCATTAAAAAAGTTGTACAAGCAGCCCTACTTTTTATAAAGTCAATAGGAAGGGTTTGGAAACATTGAAAACTTGACTTGTCACTTTTAGGTGTGTGAGTGTGTGAGTGAGTGTGAATGTGCACGTGTCTGCCTGTTTATCTGCCTGTAATTGCAGGATGATTCATTTCACGGTGTTTTGACATCGCTCACAATCGCTGATGGATGCTGCTCAGACCCATCCAGCTACCTGCTTGTGTTTGCTTGCCTGCCAAGCAGTTTATGTTACATAACTGGAGTGTGTGTGTGTGTGTGTGTGTGTGTGTGAGAGAGAGAGAGAGCGCACGCACTGTACATATTTGTATAATTATGTGTGTAATGTGTCTAAATTATGTAAAAGACAAAAAAAAAACAGTCCCAGAGATGGCATGCTGTCCAAGAATAACATCTTGGATCTTTCATCTTCAACCCATCCCTGCCATCAAACACACACACAAACACACACACACACACACACGCTCCCTCCCTCTGTTGATTTTGCCGCATGTCCAGTTCATTCGGAAATCTGTCTGGCTAGGTACTGTACGACCAGAGCCCCCAGCCCCTCTTTCCCTCCCAGACTACCCCTCAATTACAGCTTGTTGAGGTTGTGTGTGCGGATGGAGGTGTGTGTGTGTGTGTGTGTGTGTGTGTGTGTGTGTGTGTGTGTGTGCGTGTGAGGAGAAGGGGGCGTAGAGGAATGCAGGGTTGGGTCGGGTGGAGTGGGATGTTGGAGAGGAAAAGAGGGGTCTCTGTTTAGTGTGTATGCGGCTCCTATTGAGAGAGTCAAGGTGTGCATGTGAGTTTATTGATGAAAGTGTGTTTTCCTACTGTGTTTACGCCGTAGGGACCAACTGCCTAGCTGACAGTGGAGAGCAGAGAGATGTGAAACTCGGCAGGAAGAGGAGTCAGAATGAGGAAGAGGGTTAATTTTTCTGGTACGGTTGCCACAGTTAAATCTCTGCTCCGTGTTCATGTGAGATGTTCCGCGGTGGAGACTTTCTAATTAACCTTCAGAGATGTGAGGAAGGGAAGATGAGATGAAAACTGGATCAGAGAATGGCCGAACAGTAGCGCGTTAGTTGAGCTGAACTTAAGAAAGCCTGTCTTAGTGAAAAGCTTATAAAGCACGCGCGCACACACACACACACACACACATCCCAAAGTGCAGACTAGCAGGAACACTGTAGGCTGTGTATGGTGGCTCTCCTTCACTTCCGCACCGTAAATGTGTGTTTGCTATACGAGGGAACACGAAGAGAAAAGAGGAATTCATGTTGGTGTTTATTTGAGCTTCGGCCAAATCCAACCTGGGGCGACAGCACCGGTGCGCACGCTGCACCGAACGCCAGCCGCTCCTGTACCCCCAGCCAGACACACACATACTGTACACTCTCAGGGATTGAAGTGCACGCACAACACGGATTTCACTACATACACACACATACCTGTCCATCCTACCAAGGTGTTTATCTTTCCCTGCCCACCGTTTTAGGTCCTCCCAGGGCAGGTATTTCCCTCTTTTACCCACAGACACACACACATTGGTGCTGAGGAGGGGGGCCGTCTGTGGGCTGAGTGTGTGAAGCACTTGCATTGATAACCTGCAGCTCAGAGTCACTCAGTCTCACTTTGTGGCCGTCCCCCTCGCCTGGAACTCCCTGCTCCATCTCTCCTCTGGCTTCTTCTCACTCAAGGACCTGCTGACCCCTGCGTTTAGTTGTCGCCCCTCCGTCGCCATGATGCCAACCCCGCCGTTGTTCCTGCTGCTACTTTGCCTCGTAGGCACTCAAGCCACCGTTGATGTCCGCACAGCTGCTGCCCTGGGTAAGAATCATGAACTTTAACCCTTGTTGGGGCTGCAGAGGTTGGTCATGGTGGGATCCTGAAAAATAGTAGACTCGGAGACCTCAGTGTGACCTTGATGCTTCTCAACAGGTGAATGAGGCAGCGTTGCTGAGAGGGATTCAAAGATCGTTTACTGTAGTAGGTGACAGACTCAAGGTTTAATTCTCTTAACGTCTCTCCGCTATTTGTCGGCGGTTTTCTGCAGATCTAATTTCCCTCCCTGCAGAATTTGCATTGAGAGGGTGGAAAAAAAGAGAAAGTTGAACTGGTTTGAATGGGCGTTTCAATACTCAGTTATTTAGTTGATCTCACACCAGTATAATGACGCAATTTAAACATTTAAATGTATCGCATAAGAATTATGAATTTTGTTTGTGGATCGGCAAGTCAGTGTTACCAACAACTGTTGGTTTGTCTTGTGTCTTGTGAATGGAATGCCTCTAAGCACCATGCATGCAAAGTTTCGGCGGGTGTTCGAGGATGGATTTGGTGTTCTGTGCGCGCGCGTGTGTGTGTGTGTGAGTGTGAGTGTGAGTGAGAGAGAGAGAGAGGGAGGGAGAGTGAGTGAGAGAGAAAATGGTCGGAGGAAAAAATTGGAAGGAGGTAGAGAGGTGAAGGGTGAGAAGGGAGATCAGTGAGGTTTCACAGACGGGAGGGTTTGGTGAAGCCGGAGTTAATTTGTCGAGGTCCCAACTGCAGGAACCCAAACCATGAGATGCTTTCTCACCCTCCCTTTACCTGAGTCGTTATTTCATGTTTTATTATTTCATAAAATTAAATACTAATAGATTTGTTTGGCTGACATAAAATAGCTATGTGCTCCTTTAACAGAATCTCAAAAGTCTTCTAGATTTTACTCAGCATTTATTCTCATAATCTGTTACATTTTTTCTGTAAGAGTTGCCTTTTCTGTTTGAATAAAACCAGTTGAAATATATATATAATGTACAGTGCTGCTTGGCTCTCTGGCCACTCCACCTCTCCGCCCCTGGTGCCTCTTTGCATCCTGTTTTTCTGTTTCCTCCCACTTTCTTCCATATACATTCCACCACCCTCCCTCCTCCTACAACCACATCTTTCTCCCAGTGCCCCCCTTCTTCTTTTCCACTTCCATGTTCTTCATCTACATTAATAGGAGTGTTGTCAACTTTTAAAACGCAGTAACATGATCACTGTTCTCTCCATCCCTATGTAGCTGCAGGTTTGTGCAAAACCCGCCCCACAGACCTTGTGTTCATCATTGACAGCAGTCGCAGCGTTCGCCCTTCTGAGTTTGAGCAGGTGAAAGTCTTCCTGGCAAAGGTCATCGAGGGTCTGGATGTTGGGCCCAACGCCACCCGCGTGGGAGTCGTCAACTACGCCAGCCGAGTCAAGAATGAGGCGCGTGGCTCAGCTAGCCTTGAGTTCTGGTTATTTCACTATTCATACCGCTCACCCTGCGATTTCCCCGACTGCAGGTGTCTCTGAAAACTCACCGCACCAAAGCCGGCCTGGTGAAGGCTGTGACCAAGATTGAGCCGCTGTCCACCGGAACAATGACAGGTCTTTCTATCCAGTTTGCTCTGAATGTGGCCTTCAGTGAGGCCGAGGGTGCGCGGGTCAAATCTCCTGATATCAGCAAGGTCAGAGACATGTTTGTCATGCAGCTCCACCTCCATTTGCATGCTGCATCTAATCATTCACCTTGTCCATTCCAGGTCGCCATTATTGTGACAGACGGGCGTCCCCAGGACAACGTGAAAGATGTAGCTCAGCGTGCACGGGAAGCCGGCATCGAGATTTTTGCCATCGGTGTGGGACGCGTGGACATGAGCACCCTGAAACAGATGGCCAGTGACCCCTTAGATGACCATGTGGACTACGTGGAGAGCTACAGCGTCATTGAGAAGCTGACCAAGAAGTTCCAGGAGGCCTTCTGTGGTAAGACGGGAGGTCGAGGGAGAAGAAGAGGGAGAGATGAAGAGCAGATTCACGAGTCAGGGGTCAGTGTTCACTGATAGATATTGATTGCTGAGAAGAGAATACTGTCAGGGTGGGTCGTGGCCATTATTTAGGCCTTCATCCCCACGGAGAGAGCTGTCCGCTGCTCCCCCTATACTGAGGGTAAGGTGTCAGGGCTTTTATTTTTTCATTCTGATGTTTTGCTCCCTCTCTTTTGTCCTCAACAGTGCATCCATTCAGCCGTTCCTCATTAAAAAATCCCAGTGCACGAGGGCATCAGGGCAGGAACAACCTTTCGAATGAAACTCACCCCTGTTCCATAGTCACCCTCACATAACAGAGAGGCGCGACTGATCTAACTGTAATTACCGATCCATTAGTGGCAGTCATTAAACCTCTAATTAGTAATGCCCTTCGGCAGTCTGCAGCAGTTTTGACACACGCTTTGCAGCAGCCAATCTTCCTGCAGATGTTTCGGCCGAGGGCAGAGCCGCATGTCCACAGTGTTGGATTGCCATTGGACGAGCCTTTGAAGAAGTAGCACTCAAAACAAACATGTTTGTTTATTTGAGGCGACTCCAATCTTTTCCACCTGTTTGTTTTTAAGGATCCACTGGAAGGTCAAACCGAGTGCCGGCTGCAGGTCACAGTGGATCATTAAAAGATCGATGCTAGATCTTCCCATTTTCAAACTGACATAGTGTCATTCTCTCCTAACTCCACCCACCCACCCCCCCCTCACCTTTGTGTGTGTGCGTGTGCGTGTGTGTATGTGTGCAAACCTCTGTACATATTCTGCTGCGTGTATGTGTGTGTTGTGCACGCACATACACGCACAGTGTCGGACCTGTGTGCCACTGGGGATCACGACTGCGAGCAGGTATGCATCAGCTCCCCCGGATCGTTCAAGTGTGCCTGCAAAGATGGCTTTACCCTCATGGACGATGGTCGCAGCTGCAGTGGTGAGTGTGTGTATGTGTATTTGTGTGTGAAGGTATTCGTCCAGCTTAGTTACTGAGCTTCCAAAGTAATATGCTGTGTTTTGTGTGTGTGTGTGTGTGTGTGTGTGTGTGTGTGTGTCTGTCTGTCTGTCTGTCTGGCATCAGCTTGCAGCAGCTCAGCAACAGATGTGGTGTTCTTGATCGACGGCTCCAAGAGTGTGCGTCCTGAAAATTTCGAGTTGGTCAAGAAATGGATCAACCAGATCATTGACAAACTGGATGTGTCTGACAGCAAGGCCCACGTCGGATTGGTGCAGTACTCCAGCTCAGTCAGACAGGTATGCAGGGATGTTTTGTTTTTTTGTTTTGTCACCCAATGATCATCTTCTCTCATTCCATCCTTCATGAATTCCTGTCCCCGTGCTGCTGCAGGAGTTTCCCCTTGGCCGTCACAACAACAAGAAGGACCTGAAGGATGCTGTGAAGAAAATGGCCTACATGGAGAGGGGGACCATGACAGGCCAAGCCCTCCGTTATCTGACAGACAAGAGCTTCAGCATTGGTCAGGGTGCCCGGCCTGGAGTCGCCAAGGTTGGTATTGTCTTCACGGACGGGCGCAGCCAGGACTACATCGGTGATGCCGCCAAGAAGGCGAAGGAGCTGGGTGAGAGGAGAGAGGTTGCTACTCTGGGTGTCATAGACTTACATAATCCCATCTTCCCTGTCAGACTAGAGAAGTCTGTCTGTGTGTGTTTCAGGTTTGAAGATGTATGCTGTTGGCGTGGGCAACGCAGTGGAGGATGAGCTGAAAGACATCGCCTCTGAGCCAACTGGGGAGCACTACTTCTACACTGCCGACTTCAAGGCAATGACCCAGATCGCCAAGAAGCTGCAGATTAACATCTGTCAAGGTGTCATGTTAAAATATAGTCAAATACTTGGATTATTGCCGCTTATATACACATAGGAACTCTAGCTCAACATCTGAATTTGTGTTTTTGGTTCCAACAGAGGAGGACCCTTGTGAATGTGACACCCTTGTAAAGTTCCAAAAGAAAGTAGAAGATGCCCTACAGGCGCTAACAAAAAAGAATATCCTTTCCCAGAGATGAAGCGGTTGACAATATGATGCTGTTTTGATGTTGTTGTTGTTGTTGTTGTATTTCCTGTCTTATGGTGGCCGTCCTTAGCGAATTTCTCACTAGAGAGTATGTCGAAGAGGATCGCTTTGCTGGAGAACAAAATCGTCTGAGGACTCACATCCACTCTTCCCTACACACATGCACCCACCCTAAACACACACAAAAACAATTTTTACTTCCTGTAAATTACTGAAGAGGAAACCGCACGCGCGTGTGTGTGTGTGTGTGTGTGTGTGTGTGTGCGTGCGTACCCTGACCTCTGCTTGTAGCCTCCCAAACCACCTCTGCCTCCTTCTCCTCCTCCTGTCTCGGTCTTACCTCTTCCACCCCTGGTCTCCTGGGACACGAAGCACCGGTTGCCATGGGGACTTTGTGCGTGTGTGTGTGTATGTGTGTGTGTGTGTGTGTGTGTGTGTATGTGTGTGTGTGTGTGTGGCCGCTTCAATGGTCATTCTCCATAGCCAGCCTGTGTGTTTGTTAATAAAAGTCTTCCCTCATAGGGAAACGGTGATGGTACACTGAAGGGTTTTCTTTGTTGCTGCCTGTGAGCGCGAGCTGTTGAATCTCGCCGAACCCAGGAGATTCTGCGTCTTGTCATATCAAACAGAGCAACACGTCACCCTCTTGTTTGTCTCCTTCTGTCACATTTTCTTCTCTCACCCTCATACTGGAAGGCTTCGACTCTCCTACTCCCACACAAAGGTTCTTGTATATATACAAGAATATTAATATAAGATCTATTTCTGATACAAGGGTACACTATTGATGTTTTTTTTTTAAATTTTTCCTAAATAAAGGTGATTCAGGAAGTAAACAAAGTTGTGAAACTATTGTATGACACATGTAGTTTCTCATTCTAACATTTTATTTCATTTAAGAAACGTTGCTGAATACTCTGGTGGTCAGTGGGCTCTGAGGACCACAGGGAGCTTGGCAGTCACAGCTGAAATTCAGTATCAGAGACGAGCACAGCGGCTCACACGATTGGTGCCCTGAAAGAACAGAAATCGTTCTGAAGCGCTGAAATTAGCAGTTTCTTACACAGCCTAAATCCTTTAGCCCGTAATTACTGAAGAAGTGTTTGGAATTTTCAAGCCTCGAACATCAAAATGGGAGTATTTGCTGCTCTTCTTTCTTCGTATCACAAAATTAAGGTTTGCAAAATACTTCGCCGAACACATTTATACAGCATTTTCATCAGTTTTAATGTCTGAATACATAATTGTGGTATTTAATAGATAAATGATCGATAATAGTAAATATTTAGACACACAAGTCAGAGATTGAAGATCTGAATCTTTAATGCTTGGTGAAAATGGGTCTAGGTAGGTAACACAGGATGAGGCACTTCATAAATGCAAACATTTACTGGCCACCATCTTAAAGACACCAGCACATCCTTCTGAATATAAGATAAGGCTCTTGTTTTTTTAATGTGATGTTACTTTTAAGATGATAAAATGTGGAAAATGTTTAATGAATCCTCTCCTGGAAGCTCAGGTTTTGTTTTGTTTTTTGGCAACAATAAATTTATAATTGCCAGGCCACACAGAATTAAAAAAAAAAAGTCCCTCTTTTCATATGTACATAGCAATACTTGGATAAAATCACAAAAAATTAAAAACATAAAATTTCAAATAATACAAAATTCCCCCCCCCCCCCAAAAACAAAATAAAGATATACATTTTCCTTTCAAGTCAATGTTTAAAACATAAACCTCTAGTCTCGGAGGTGCACTGTATAAGCGGAAAGTTTTCCTTACGTCACTGTGACGTGACGCCGGAGGCAAAAGAAAGAGAAACCGTTGCCCAACTCTTGAACAGCTGAACGCGAGAGACGAGTCCAATCTGTTATTCAGCTCAAGACGTCGGTCCGTTAACGGTGTCGCTAGCGCTCGCGGTTGTGAATGCGGTCTAAACCGGAACCGCCGGGTCGAGGTGTTTTTGTGAACTCTCGAGCCGTCGTCGTTAAGCCAGTTTGCGGCATCTGCTAGCGGCAGCTCTGCTAGCTTAGCCGGCTAACCCAGCGTCAGGTAACCAGGTATGATAACCCGGCTGCCTTGAAGGTGGCCCGTCGGCGTTAATCATTGG
This sequence comes from Aulostomus chinensis, assembly GCF_037954235.1. Taxonomy (NCBI): domain Eukaryota; kingdom Metazoa; phylum Chordata; class Actinopteri; order Syngnathiformes; family Aulostomidae; genus Aulostomus; species Aulostomus chinensis. Next base: position 5,474,937 of record NC_141341.1, on the reverse strand, counting down.
TGGGGAGATTGCGCAGTTAACCACATCGGCATCAAGGCTTTGTGAATGTAGGAAAGACGCGGAAGGTTTGTGAGGACCTCAGCTAACGGTAGCTAGCAGCCGTAAACGCTCTGCGAGGTGTTTGAAAAGAACCGAATCGTGGGTCTCGGGGACAAGAGATGGCCAGTGAGCCCACGCCAGGCCTCACCTGCCGGGTTAATGGAGGACAAGATGAGTCCGGTTCGGGCCGTGCATATCGTCACCGGTCCGAGTCGGAGACGGAAGGTGGACCGACTTTGAAGAGCTTAGCGCGGCTGTGCAGCAGGGACGAGGAGGAGCGAGCAGCGGCTCTGGAGGAGCTAAGCCAGGAGGTTCTGCTCTGCTTAGGTGTGGACCGGCCGGGTTCGGCGCGGCTGAGTAGACAAACGCTTTTGCATCTGCTCCGGCTGTCCCGGACGTGTCCATTGGAGGAAGTACGGGGGAAAACCACGGAGCTGCTGCGGACTGCGCAGGTGAAGTTCTGGTACTGTCAGCTCCTCCTGCGGGGTGTGCGATACTTCTCGACCTCCGGGGATTCGGGGAAAGTGTGTTTGCACCTGCCGTTTCGACACAATCACTTAGTAAGGACCGCTTATCTCCGAATGAAGGCCTCGGGCTGTGTACAGTGGCACCGCCTCCTAATAGGAGTTGAAAGATATATTCTTATTATCAGCTTACGTTTGATTCGCCACAAATAATCAGCTGATGGCCACTTTCTGTCTTGTTTCTGGTTATTACATCAGTCGTTGAATCTCCGTGGGTGATGCAAGACTGTTCACAAACAAGCAGGCCGGACACGCCCCCTCCCGGTGTCCTGAAAAACACAGCAGACACACCCCCCTCCCTCCCCGAGTCCCAGTAGATTCGAGAAGAGAGCGGCCCTGCTGCGGTTCCGACAGTAGTTACATGTCCTCTTTGTTGGGGAAAATCCACCGGTGAATTGCTACCGATCCCCCCGTGATGTCGGTGAGTTTTAACGCAGGTTCAGTTGTGTGTTTTTGTGCGCTGGAAGTTACGAAACTGGTTCTCTGGTTTCACTCCAGTCGCCTCATTGGAAGAAGGTCTAGTTCAAGTGGGGAGGAGGTGGTGTCGCCCGTGTAGTCAAAGAATATTTTCTCTAATACATGAAATATTTCAGTTTGATATGTTGTTGAGTGATAATCCATGAATCCGGCTCACTTGGTTTGCTTCAAACCTTTTGTTTAGATGTATGACGTAATAGAAAGCAGCCATTTCTCCGTTTATTCAATCAGACGATAAACGGCGCCGTAATCAGCAGGATGATGTAAAGTTACCAACTCAAGTTTAACTTTGAGGCGCTTTGCCTTTTTACCCCCCTGAAGCTGCACGCTAGAGGAAATATCAGGGTTGCAACCAAATATCATTTCCATTCTCCATTGATTCGTCAATAATTTAACTGCTTAGTGTACAGAATGACAGGAAAATTAAATATTGTACTGTTTACTCGTCTGACTTAATTCAGAAGCTTTATTTGTTTCGATTGCACGCAGTGGATGACGTGAACAGCTTTCAAAATGAAACTGTGTTAAAGATGAAACGCATGGACTTCTTACAGAAAGCAACGGGTAGCTGGGGGGGGGGGGGTCGCAGTTTTTTAGTATTTTAGTTGGTTTTCCCTTTTATCTTCTCTCGGGATTTAATTTCAGGAAATGTTGAAATTATTTGACCACAAAGGAAAAATTGAGGTTAGAGTAAAAAAAATGGACTGAAACTGTAATTTTTTTTTTTTTTTTTTAAATTTTAGATCTTCGTTTTGCTGTTGATGCAAGGTTATTTTCATGCAGGACTCACAAGTTTATTTACTTTAATGTATTTCACAAAAGAAAAGGATTTCTATATGTATTTTATATATATATATATATATATATATATATATATATATATATATATATATATATATATATATATATATATATAAATTGCTGAATTTAAATTTTACCTCCAAAAAGGCCAGACATTGACGGTCCCAGTTTCTAACCTGTAAACAAGAAAATGATGAGGAACTTTTCATTCATGTTGACTTCCTTCTTTTACCTTCTGTCTTCCTCATCACCACCAGGAACAAGGAGTGGAAGTCCCTCGGGCCCTGGCTTCAGGTCCCAGCGCCTTTATTCCTGCAAAACAGGTCAGAGACTTTTGGACACTTGATTGTTTTATTGTTAGATAGCAGTCGTGGACGGCTGACAGTAAACAAGTGAGAGAAAGAAACAGTGGGCTTTAACTCAGCGGCAGCCTCCTTTATTACCTGCTTTTAATGGTTGAGGACTGTGCGACTGCTGCAATGTTGCAATTCTTTCTCGTCATCCCGAGCAGCTACACTAATGACGCGCAGCTGAAGCTGAAGACAGATGGCTCATATTTCCTGTGTGACTCACATCCACTGGAGAAGGTGGGAGTGCTGAATCAGTTCTGGACACTTTCGCCTTCACGAGGCTGCCTGTCTCGGGCTGCTCATCTCAGACTTTAGGAGAACTGTTTTATTACCTTTTTACACAAGATACATCTCCATGGCAGCTTGATTGCACAACAACAATCCAAGCAATTTCCAGGAAACCCGGTGGAGGGGAGGAGCTGGAGGAAAACAAGGAAACTGTCAAGTCAAGTCAATTATATTTGTATAGCTCTAAATCACAACATGAACACAACAGTTATCTCTTGACACTTGACAAGTAGAGGAGGTCCTGCACCACACTCAACAATTCTCCATGAGCAAGCACATCCTGCAACAGCGGCCATGATAGCCTTCCTTTAACAGGTAGGAATGTGGAGCAGATCCAGGCTCAATGGGAACGGCCGTCTGCTCTGACCGGTTGGGGGGGAAAGAGAGGAGGAGAGCAGGGCAGAGACAAAGACAGATAATGGAGGAAAACAGGTATCCAGAAGAGAGGGACAGAGAGAGAAAGGGAAGAGACAGATGGACAGATGGAATTTAGTTTCAGTACCCAACACTTTTTTTTTAGTACTTCAATCTACGATAAGCAGCGTCAGAAATGTCTCCGTTTCCAGTCGTGCAGTGAAAGCTAGCAAATCTTACACAGTTTCCTTTTCGGCATTTACATTTATTTTGTGTTTTTGTTTCGTCAGCTTAGATGTGCCGCTGTGGCCAACTAAACATTTCCCTCATATTCGGTGTGTTTCAGAGTGTTTTCAGGAATAGAAGCACACTGTTGACCTGATCACAGCGTCTCTCGCTCTCTTAATGGATAATTTACTCTCTCCCCTGAGAGCGTGGAGGGTTTGGTACCTCACCAACTGAAGCTGTGCAATTTCAACTGGGATTTTCTGTCATTCTTCCTCTTTCAGATATTTAAAGAAGGACCTGACCAGGACATCCTGATTGAATCATTTCTTTCATTGGGTCGTGTGGACCACGTCACCATGGTGATGGCGCTACATCCCGCCTACCTCAGCTGCTTCCTTCGGACCCAGCATGCTTTGTTGGAGCTGGACGGCCCCTTGCCTCACCACTGGAGGCATTACATCGCTCTGATGGTAAGAACCGCAATGCAGGATTATTAATCTGAGTTCCAGAATTTAAGTATAACTTCCAAGTATTCAGTATAGCACAAATGGCTACATCAAATACTGCATTTGTAGGATCAGCAAGTTTTTAGAATTCGAGCATATTAGTTTAACAAGAGCACCTTTAGGAAATTATTACCAGACACACTAACCAACTGTTAACCAACAGTTGACTAAGCATTACTAACTATTATGAGTGCACCCTTATTTTCAGATGTTATTGTTTAACTTGTGGGAGTTGCAGTTTGGGGGTCAAAATTTCCCTCAAGAATAATGGATTTAAAGATATTACTCAAAATATTTGAGGGGCATCAGTACAGCAGTTGTAAACCCTGAGTTGTTGTTGTTTTTTTTTTAAATAACCGATGTCTATTAATTTGGATTCTATGGACTCAGAAGTGGAACGACCATAAACGGCGGTGTGCCTCCCGTTTGATTGGTGCGTGTGTGGCGTATAAGTGAATTTGTCTGTTGTCCAATTCTTCCATGTAGCACCTTTTTAACGCCTTGCATCACTCATCAAACATCCCAATTGCAGCACTTTCGCCTCAGAAATACCAGTCCTCTGACTCCAAATGATTCCAGAGAGGTTTGACCTGTGAGCCTTTGATATTTATGAGCCTGGACAGGAAACTACAGATTTGACACATCAAAGTCTCTTTACAAGTCTGGGAGTACTACTGTTCTGTGAGAGAGCAGCCACATTAAGCCTTTTACCAGAGTCAATTTCGGCCCGAAAACAAGTCGTAACTGAGCACGTGGAGGTAGAGGGAGGGAAGGTGAGGTAACCTGACATCTGTAGGTGGCTCCTGCAGCCCATAGGATTAGTCGGGATGCATTGTGGGTAATATGGACTCCATGTATTGATGATGCCTCTGGTTGTGCCAGGCTGATTTTGATTGCTCCCTTTTAACTACCTGTCACGAGTCTATCGTTATTAAAGGTGTAGTGCACAGTGTGTCAGATTAACCTGTGTTTTTATTGGATGAGTGGGAGTCTTTGTCATTCTGTGATCTGCTTGACAGCTTTAACTCGTCTTTCACAGGCTGCGGCGCGGCATCATTGCTCGTACCTGGTGCAGCAGCACAGCGCGGGATTCCTGGACTCCGGGGGAGAGGAGAGCTGGCTCAGCGGTCTGGATCACGCTCCCGTCAAACTGCGAAGCCTGCAAACACTCAACAAGCTGCTGGCACACAGACCCTGGCTCATCACACAGCAGCACATCCAGGTCAGACTTCACACCCACGCAGAGACTCACTCCATCTCCCGCTTTGCTCATATTAATACTAACATGTTCAATGTGCTGCAGAACCTGATGGAAACAAGTTGTCCTGCTAGTTTTCAAGGTATCGTGTCAGTTCACCTCCATGATCCAGGGATGATTAAAACGAGTAAATGTTCCCCTGTACTACAAGACTCAGGAATAGGATTGCCTTAATTTGTGACTTTAGCTTGAATATTAATCATTTTCGTTATCTTTAATTGGCATGTAATCATAATTCTAAAGGGCAGGAGTTACAGTCAGACACTTTACAGGTTTCCCTTCCACCTCATTCACCCTGGCCCTTATTTGAAGGATCTCATCTTGTCTTTGCCGTGTTAGATTGTCCTTTGTTGTCAAGGGTTGATATTATTTTGATATTGATATGATATTATATATTATTATAGACTTTGACCTTCTATCTACCCTTCTCTTCTGCAGGAGCTGGTTTGTCCTGGGGCGGAGCCTCGCTGGTCGTTGGCCGAGCTCATACACGCCGTGGTGCTGATGGCACACGCTCACTCTCTCTCCTCCTTTGTCTGGGGGTGTGGCTTAAACCCTGAACCCGATCACATCGGCGGTTATACCTTCCAACCTCCGTCGCCCAGCCACCTCCCTCGTAGCCCGCATAGCCCCGCCCATGAGGACGGTCGACAAGAGGTGCGACTTGATGTTCAGCCAGAGTAGAAGACATGGCTCATAAGGCATGGTTGATGTACTGTTACAGAATTACAGTCCTTGATGCCCCTCTCTCTTCTTTTTCCTCAGCAGTGTGTGGACGGAGCAATGGAGGTGGAGGTGTTGATGAAGAGGATGGTGGAGCTGCAGCAGCAGGAAGAGGAGTGCACGCAGGAAGAGATGGTTACTCGCTTTGAGCGGGAGAGGAGCGAGAGCATACCAACTGGTACAGATATACAAATAGTCCTCCCCCTTGTATCGCTGAGATTTACACACACTTGTTAACTCACCACTGCCTCTTTGTTTAGCGGTGGTGCGAGGAGCTCCGCCGGACCTGGTGCTGCACCTGGTGGAGCAACCAGAGTTCAGATATGAGGATTTTGCTCCTAAAGGAGAGCAGTCACCACCCACCATGAGAGCCCAGGTAGTTTCTTCCCTAAGTTGTGTATTCCTACTCGACAGAGAGCACTTCCTGTTGGTTGTTGGTTTATTAACGCTGCTGGGTGACGTGTGTAGGACTACTCATGGGAGGATCATGGCTTCTCCCTGGTCAACAGACTGCTGCCAGACATGGGCCAGCTCCTGGATGAGAAGTTCCAGGTACTCCTCCCCAAATTACTTCACACTCACCTCATTCTTTGATTTGATTCAGTAAGAAGTGAGGAGGCAGGCACAAGGTTTCTGAAGGTTTTTGGAAGTCTTTGCAGTCCTCGTGATTCCCACTTACAAGAGGTACACAAAAGATGTCAGGAGCAAGAGGTTACAAATACGTACCAAGACTGAAAGACCCAGTTCAGACCTGGTGCTAAGATCCTTCCTGAGTCATCGGATCACAGGCAGACAGGACTACAGGTGGGAACACGCTGAGGACGTACCGACAGCCTCTTGAGAAAGATGTTACTCACCCATGCGCTGATGTCTGTCACTGCCTCTCCACACAAACCCATAACAAAGCGGACACCCTATAATTTCTTCAATATTCATGTTTCTGTCCGCGGTGAACAAGAGCGAATGTGTTGGTCGACAGAATCCACAGCAACAAATGAACATATTATGGCCGCGTGCTTGCACGTGCAGGCTTGTTAATACGAACTGTCCCAGGTGAATATGCCAAGTTAAAGCTCTGCAAATGGGAGTCATGGAGGTGATGATGTGCATTCAGAGCTAGGAAATGAGATCTGATCATGATCGGTCACAGGACGCCACTTTAAGGCTAAATGTGAACAGTCGCTCTCAGCTTGATGGGATCCCTCAGGACGGATCTTAATAGCAGGTCTGAATGCTGTCTCTCACTCAACTGAGGGACCCAAAGATTCCCGTTGTCTGTAAGAACAAATTCGTACGTAAGAACATTTAATGAACGAGGCTTATTGAGCAAAACGTGAACATGTCTCCTGTTGCAGGTTGTGAGTAACTTGACCTACCACCGGATGGCCATGCATGAAGGTGTGGACACACACACGCTGAGAAAAGCCCTGTGGAACTACATCCACTGCCTCTACGGGATCCGGTGAGTGCTGATCACCAGCAGCAGGGAAGTTACGTCTGAAACGTCTTCATGTTTTTTTTTGTAAACTTTCTAACTGTACGTGTGCAGGTACGATGACTACGACTACGGTAGCGTGAACGTGCTGCTGGAGCGCTCTCTGAAGGTGTTTGTGAAGACCGTGGCCTGTCATCCTGAGCAGACCACAGCCCGCATTTACCACACTTTCTGGAGACACTTCAGGCACTCTGAGAAGGTGCGAACCAGTCCAGACAGGCACCTGACCTGCCCCCCTCCCCCCCCCGCAGTCCCCGTGAATGAATCATTTGACATTTTAACACGCCGTCTCTCCTGGCCACCACCTGACATTTCAGCATGTCCTCTTTTTAAATGTCGTTAGAGAAGGAAGTGTTGCGCGTTGGAAGTGCATCACCTTGTAACCTGGAGGTAATGATGACCGTTCCTTTTATTTCTTTTTTTTTCCTCTGCAGGTTCATGCCAACCTGATAGTGATGGAAGCTCGCCTGCAAGCCGCGCTTCTGTACACCTTACGAGCCATCACACACTACATGAGATGACGTAGGTGTGTGAAACCAGTCTTTTGCAGATGCTGAGCCAGCTGTGTTTGTAGCACAGCCTAATGCATATCGTGTGTGTGTGTGTGTGTGTGTGTTTCCTGCACACACTCTGAAGTGAATGCTTACGCGTGCATGTCTTATGTTCCAGTGTTAATGTCTTGATGCTGCTTTGCGACAGGGACATTTGATAATCCAACTGTTACTTCTTTTGCACTGAAAAACGCGTCAGGTTTTTGTTTTGTTCTTTTTCTTTTTTAAACCTCACTTGAGCCTCAAGTGAGGTTGTGAATATCGTGCACACGTTTCTGTCTTCACGCCAGTCCCCCCTGGTGTCACACAATCATTGTTTAAGTTTTGCTGAACGTTTATTTGACATCAATCAACCGTGACTACTTGTGCCTCAGTCCTGCAGCTCGCAGACGCTGAGATTGACTTTGACTAAAGAACTTGTATTTTTATATACAATAAAAAGTTACTTTGTGATCAGAACTAAAAGGTGATGGTCGTGTGTTTGTCTGGATGTATTTTTGATATTTGTGTATCTGATTTCCAAACATTAGTTGGGGTTGATCAAAGTATTTTTTAACTGCTGGTTTTATTTGACAACAGTTGTATGTAGCAGCAACATATAATTGGTTACTCAGGAAATATTTTGGTAATAGAGTAATAAAGCACAATGTGCTGGATTGAGACTTAAATGCTCCAATAAAGCAAATGCTCATATTTATGACATTGAAAAATCTGGGTTTTGGTCCACTGGATATCACCTTTTTTTAATTTAAAATAAAGAGCTTCAAAAATTTAAAAAACAGCTTGGATTTTAGGATATGAACATTTCGTATTATCAAATCCAACTGTCCATGTTTATTCCGGTCATGAAGAACCTGTTAAAGTCATACAATATGAAAATTGTAATTTCCAGGCCAGAAAAATGTGGGAAGTCTACTCAATTTGGATCGATGTGAGTACAAACTTGTGGTTTATTATTATTTATTAAATACCTGTTTATGTTGAACAAGCATGATGAACACTGGTTAATTTTATTCATTAATTTTTTTTAAATTTTATTTATATGTCCTTTTTTTTCCACGTAAAACTCACTGCCCTGCAAAAAAAAAAAAGCTAGACTATCCACAGTTGCAGTAACTTTCACATGTGGCTGTTCCTCCGACCACCACAAGATGGAGACAAAGACTTGAACTTCATCGGGGGGTCTTCAGAGTGTTGCGGTGCAGCTGATGTGAGGTTCCCACCGCAGCCTCACGCCACCTTTAACCGTCTTTGTGAATTTGTGCGTGGTTGTCAAACGTGTCGTTCCGTCTTCCTGTCTTTCACACCACCGCGTGAAAGCGTCGCTCTTCATTCACACATGCAACTCAGCTATTTTTTTTAAACTTTTAATCAAACTGGTGACTTTTTATCCCACCCATGTGACTTTGAGTCCGATTCCTCTTTCTTTTTTTTATGTCGAAGATATGAGCAAGTGAAATGAGATTATTACTTACGTCCAGTTGACCAGATTTTACTTCGCTTCGATCTATTATTAAAAAAACGTTTTTTTTTCTGAAGAGGAACTGGCCCTACGTGCGCGCGCGTTCGTCTGGGGTGGGCCTAGTTGCACCAAGGCTTCCGGAGGCGCGCTCTCGCTTCTTGCTCAGCAGCCGGCTTCCCCCTCCGGACACCGATCCATCCCTGTCCCAGTGCGACTCACTCCTCCGTCAGCAGCGTAACAACAAATTTGGTCCGGTAAGACAACTTTCTTTACAATATTTGATCTGTAACAAGTCAAGTGTCCCACTTGCGGGGTGTTTAGTTTGTTGAGTTGTGTAACTTCTATGTCCGGTTTACTGGATAAAACTTCTTCTTAGTGTACTTCTCTTACATTAAATAGACTTGAAGCCTGTGAAAGAGTCTTGACACCCCACTGAAAGAGAGACGAGCCGGTAAAAGGAGCCAGAAATGAACCTCTTGAGAGTTTTTCTTTTTTAGCAGCCCGCAACTCTTCTTCTCTCTGTGTGAAATATGTTGATGTCAGGGTTTGTTATTATTGGCTCACTTCGGAGTTGACACTGTCACATAAAAGGAAGTTTGGAGACTAGTTCGTGAGAACTTGTGTATTTATCGGTTGCGTCTACTTCCACGCTTTGGCTGAAATCAAACTGCTAACATTGCAACATCCAAAATAGCTGATTACTTTAGATCAGGCCTGTTGGTTGGAGGGTCGTCCGACAGGTCAAAGGGTCAGTCGTAAAGATGATGTGCGCTTCACTCTTGTCCAGCCTGTGGTGGACATGTTCCCATCCTCCTCATGTGGGTGAGGATTGTCATCTGGTCAGCTCCAGAAGCGGCGCATTCCTCCAGTTAATGGCACTGTGATTCATTTGGCAAGGCGCCCACAGGAAGCCACCTTGAGGAAAAGCCGGGGCTGCTTGTATCCGTCATGCATCCATCTCTCCGAGGTGTTCCCAACACGCCGGGACAGCTGCAGGTGGTCACTCCTTCATCATGAGACCTGAGAGCTTCAGAATAAATCTCTGTTCGCAACACAGATTTCAAATGAGGGGCAGAGGTGGGGTGAGGTGGTGCTGGTGCTGCTGGTGCTGGTGCTGGTGTGTTTGTGTATAAAGGAGTTGTCGTGGAATTTTAAGGGTCGGATGGAGGAAAAACACGATTAGGCTGTCCAAGGCCAGACTTCATCACTTCCTGTTTCTTTACGAGGTCAGTTCCTGTCTTTAGCCTTCGGGGCTAGGCAGGAAGGAAGGAGGCGTGGTTGGTAATGGACGGTACCGTCACACACTTTTCCCACAAGGCAGCTGAGGGTTTCTTTTGCCCGATATGAGCGGCAGCATTAAAAAGTTTGATGTTGGCACCCTTGGATGCTCATGGGCGGGGCTGCAAGTGAATCACCTGACCTGTGGGTGTGTCTGCTTCTTGATGTTCCCGTAGAAACGGGCCCTTAGTGCTTGGCATGACTATATAGCCATGTGTGCCTCTGTATCTGGAGGATATGACCACATCATGTGGAAACAGGACGTCCTGATGGCCAAGGCACCTTACTGTTCCACCCCCCCCTCAAAAAAGATTCTCCCCCTCTCCTGTTTCTGTGTGTGTGTGTGTGTGTGTGTGTGTGTGTGTGTGTGTGTGTGTGTGAGGGTTCAGTGACAGCGTGCTTCCCATTGTCCTATCATCCCTGCCCCACTCACACTCTGCATCCTGTGGGGCTTCCTGCAGAGAGAAGGAATGGGGCGCGAGGCGAGAAGGAAAGGTAAGAGGAGAGCGAGGGGTTAGGAGGAGGAGACGAGAGGAGATCTGGTGTGAAAGTGCAGAAACTCCGAACAATCGTGTGTGTTTGTTGTCCTGCGTTTTCGCGGTGAATTCCCCGCTGGGAGCAGCTTATCTGCAGTCCACTGTGCAGGAAAGGGTGTGTCGCTTGGATTTGGGTGTTAGGCAGCGTGATGATGGAGGGTGGTGTTATTGTGATTTTGTGAGTCCACAGAATGCAAGCTAATGCTTTATGGGTCCGATTTTATTTGCTTCCTTATATTGTTCAGTGAATACAAATATACTGCATTGTTTGCAAAGAACATATTAATGTAATATCAAACTAGACCCCCCCCCCCCCCAAAAAATGAAGTAAATTTGTGGTCACTGAAGTAATAACTTCTAAAGTATTTGTTATATTCTATCCTCCCCAGGGCCAAGATGGATGCCCTTCGCTCCTCTGGTACCACAGGGAGCTTAGACTCACAAACTGCCTCACCGCTAGTTAGCTTAGCATTATAAATGATAGTGGATGGGCAGGTTAGCATACCTCAGAACATTGCACATAATGACTTTTGGCAGAGGTATGCTAACCTGCCCATCCACTATCATTTGCAACGCTAAGCTAACCAGCAACCACCTGATCTCTGTGGCTCTCAGCTTCCTAGTGCACACACAGAGGAGAGGAGGGGCTCAATCCTCCTGTAGCTCTGGGGGAGATGGACAAGAAGTGCGTGACTTTACTAAAACCTTCATGTCTGCTCTCGCAGGGATTACTCCTTCAGTTGGAGGTAAACCTACTGAAATCAGCAGAGGAAAATTCACACAAACATGAAGGCAGACTGAAGCTAAAAATTTTGTGGCGACAAAAAAAAAAAAAGAAGAAACCCCACCAATGGTAGGAGCTTTGAAATACGTGCCAACAAACCCTTTAAAACAAAGTCCTTCTCAAAAAACTGGCAGGGACGTGAACACTTAACGCTCAACATCTAAACATGTCAAGTATTCATGCTGTGAAAGGGCCCGTTGTTGTGAGGTGTTGCAAGCCAACACCACACGTTTCCCCGCCAGAGGAAGCAGCGACTCTCTGACGCTCATGTAGTTTCTCTCTATAGATCCGCCAGGTTCCTATAAAAGAAACAAAGAAATCAATCACTCAATGTAGTTTTGAAACTGCTGACACATTTTAAGTCTTTCTTTTTGTTTTGTTTGAAGAGTCAATGCCACTTTGTAGATCATTGCATCAGTTTTGTTTGGTTTGTTTGTTTTTTTTTTAAATTTGGTATCATTCCATAAAGCAAATGAATAAAGTTGCATTTTATGTCAGTGTGAGTCGCTTGTCGTTGCATTTTGGATCTGCAGGGTCATGAGTCAAGTGAAAGTTTATGTAAACGGTGCGAGACCACAACAAACGCTATCCCGTGAAACTTCACAAATGGAGCAGATCCAAACCAATAAATTTGATTTCATTTGATACTTGAAAAATGCCCCTCATTTCCTTCAGAAGCCTGCGCTTGGCCGATGAAATACTGCCCCTGAACGCCCCTCAAACACCGATTGGCCTTGTTCAGTTGTGATTATTTGATCCATTTCATCCAGTAACACTTGGAAAAGTCAAGAAAAGACATGACAACGGAGGGTTAAACCAGAGGTTTGCAGGCTCAGCCGATGGACGTCAGATTTACTTTCATACCTGGGAGCTGAACTTGCACAGGAGTGACTGAGGCGCTCCGGTTGCTGGACGGGGGTGAGGCACATGGGTGGGTGTGTGGAGGTGGTGCTCCTCCTAATTTGAGGAGACACATCTGAAATGCAAACAAAACAAAAAAAGGGAGAGGATGGAGTTTTTCTGATATTTTGGGGGTCTGCAGATTCTCCGGTGTTGCAGCTGGTTTTGCAAGATCAAACACCATCTTGTCAGGTTCAAGTTATGCATTTGCGTCCAAACCACCTGTGGTTCGGATCAATCGGCGTCCTGTGAGGAGACTTGGGAAGGTGTTTCTCCAGGGAGAAGTCCTCACTTTTCTACCGACAGGCTTTGGCTTTTTACACGAGTTTGCAACCCGATTGGTTGGTTCTCCCGGGATAATCAGAGAGAGAGAGAGAGAGGGGTGGGGGTTCATCCAGTCACCTGCCAAGTATTGTTTTCAGAACCGTTCCTCCAGGCGACTTTTAGATGGTTCCATTGAAACAAACCACCAGATGCAAAGAATTTCTGTTGTCCCTACTGTTCTATGAGTTGTTGTTTTTTTCCCCGAGCCTGTGAATGCAGCAGTTCTACTCATCAGTTGCTATTTATGTAGCACCACACCTTCTGTGTGCAGAGAGGAAGGACCTGCACACAGACGTTCTGGTCAACAGGAACCAGGCAGAGCAACAATAAAGGGCTGCCTGACAAACACACTGTCTGTGTGTGTCTGTGTGTGCGAGGCTGTGACTGTTTGGTCATCCGCCGTCTTACATCTCCAAAAACCAGAGAAAGTGGAGGTGAGTTGAACCGATTGGAGGGAGGAATTCTTGGCTCCGTCCGTCTTCCTAAAGTCTCGGTGAGCGGCCGGCGATGGAGAGAATATGAAGGTTATTGTTGTTGGAGTTGGGCAGGGGAGGAGACAAACAGCGTTGTGTTGGAGTATTTGTGCGGCTGCAGCTGCTTTGTACGTGTGTGCGTGTGTGCGTGTGTGTGTAGACACTGTCCTAAGTTTCCAGGAAAAGGGGGGAGCCATCAGAGGGGTGGACAGGAAACTCTAACAGGGCTAACTTCCTGTAGCTCTCCTGATGGTCGACCTGATAGTGAATGAGTGTGTGTGTGTGTGTGTGTGTGTGTGTGTGTGTGTGTGTGTGTTTGTGTGTGTGTATAAACGTCTGCGTACCTAACATTTTTTTATGCTGCTGTGAAGATGGAGAGGAATTTCTGAGAATTTTCTCTCATGGCTGGAACAAATCCCTCTTTTCCATTTTGAAAGTGAATTTTTTTTTGCTGTTGTGTGTGTTTTTTTTTTGTTTTTTGTTTTTTTTTTTTGTCGTTGGCCAACGTAACCTGTATTGTTCTTCCTGTGTGTGACTTCCCTCACATTCCTCAGGAGGCGGGGAGGCTGCCGGCTGGAGTTTAGTCAGCTTGAAAAGTTGCCAGTTTGAATCCCGGGACCGCTCCACTATCAGTGACCCCTGAGGTTAGGATCATGTAGCTGAAACCAGTTGGATCTAGTTTTAGTTCTCGGTAATAAATCCCGCCTCCATCAGGTTTAACCGCTCAGCGACGCTTTGGAGGCTGTAGTCAGCTTTGATCTTTCATTGTATTGTAATTCACTGAGAGGTGATTTTAAGATTTTGTCCACTCCGGTTTTATCAGGAAGACCTACTGTCACTCAACACACCCTTACAAATGGTCATAAGTTGAATCTAGAACAGAAGGTTTAAAAAAAAAAAAAAAGGTAAAATTTGTATCTACTGCTGAACGTTTCACACTCAAAATGAGCAAGTTTCCAGGTGGCGAGCAGCCTGCTCCAGGAGACAGCGGAATTCCAGCTCCCTTAGCATGAGCTGAGGCTGAAACTTAATTCAACCCCTGATTTCTGTTCTGAATGAAGCCGGTGTGCTGCGTAGGGAGGCTGGCTGTCCGCTGCTGCCTCACGCTTCTACGGACTCCCTGTCACCAGGCAGAAGCTCCAGAGAGACGCTTTTACACTGAATGTGGTACCGTCTTTACTGGAAGTTATTTCCTCCTGAACTATTTGGCAGCAGTTCTCGCTTTTGTACACAAATTTTATTGAAACAATGTTGATGGCTCAAAACTGGAAGTGTGGTTTGTGCATTGTCGCACAGTGACACAATGATCTTTGTGAAACAGGCTTTACATGGTCAGTGGCTGTCACCGTGTCGGTTACCCCTGTGCGGTGGTGACATTTACAGGTCTATTTCACCACACACACACACACACACACACACACACACACACACACACGCACACAATCAACTGATTCCTTTCTGTATCCACAACTTGCCTTCAACTTTGCCTTAATTCACACCTTAAAGCTAAGCTTAACCAGGGAATTAGGTACGTTGCTGCTTTTGGACGACAGGTCTTTGGTCCTCATGAGGACTAAAAGTCTTGAAAATGTAAGTGTTTTCTATCAGAAAAGATGTCTCTCTGTCTCCCTCTCTCTCTCACTCTCTCTCTCTCACACACACACACACACACACACACACACACACACACATACGCACACTGCTGTTGACCAAAAAGGAGGTTTGTTAGCCCTCCTCAAAACTGCACAGTTAAAAGGGAAGTGGCTAACCTCACATCTCTTTCTCACTCTCCTTATCGCTGTTCTTTTTTTTTTTCTAACTTCTCTCCCCTCGTGTCTTTTTTATTCAGGCTCTACAGTCTCTTCTTCACGTGCATTCCTCTACATTTTCACAGCCGACTCACCCTCTTCCCCTCTCCTTCTCTTCTCTTTTTACCAGTGGCGATGGTGATTGACAGATGATCTGACAGAGGAAGACATCAGGTGAGGAAAAGTTTACTTTCTCCACCCTCCTGTTTTTTACTTCCACCTCCCCTGTCGCTCCTCTTCCTCCTCCACCAGCCCGAGGGAAGTTAAGTTCAGTGATTGTAACTTCTCTTTGTGTAGTTCTCTCTAGTCTCTTCTCACTGTAATGACCCCCTGGCGTGCCGCTGTTGCACTTCCAGCGGCTTCGCTCACATATGATGCAGAAAAGAGGTCTGATTGATTACTCATGCCAGTCCTGTGACGGTCCACCAGACCAGTGGTGCTGAAAAGACTCGGTTCAGCTGCGCGGTTCGGTTGATGTGTCATGCTAAGCTAATAACTGGTGTTCATTTTGCGACACAAAAACCCCGATATGTTACTTTTGGCTCATGCAGATTTTTTTTTTTCCCCCCACAAATTTTTGGTGCAATTCCCAGTGGAGTTTTAAGACTTTTATCATCTGCTCCCAAAAGGCGATGACTGTCACAGACATTCTTCTTGCTCATTTATATTGACCCAATATATATTGACCCAATATACTGACCCATATCATCCCCAACAGCTACAACGCAACAAACAAGTTGATTAGCAGGATTATCCTCATCCTCCGGGGCTACACGAGGAGTTACTCATTTGGTTGTTACAAGAAAATGTCCAGTTACCAACAAAATGACGGGGTTGTCGTTTAAGATTGTACACAGTTGTTAGCGAGTTGAAACATCTCTGACTTTAAGGTATAGAATGAACTTAGGTCATGTGAATGTGTGAGTCTGCGTGTTTTATAAAATGATCGTGGCGAAAGTCTGACACGAATTCCCCTGAATTGCACTCAGTTAAAAAAAAAAAAGGGGGTTCACGCTGAATTGAGGAATTTCCACAGAGAAAAAAAAAAAAAAGTACATCAACCTCCCTTGAAACCAAATGTGAAAAATTCTGTTTAAATAAAAGAGTCATTTATTGTGTTAATTTCGTTTGTAATTTACGGTAAATATTTGATGCACGCGAGCATATTTTTGCACCTTACACCAAAGCGTTCTGTTTTAAAATGTTCTCTGAGGACATGAAGAGCAGTCGGGGAGAGTCGTCACGAAGCTCTAGCTCGATGTCTGTTTATCGTCATGTATGCAGACGAATCCCTCAGCACCTCCCTTCATCTTCCTGGACGCCTCAAACTAATTAGGTGCTTAATTCTTTGACTCGCTGAACGGAAACACTTGCAGTCATTTGCGTGTACTAACTAGTAACTCAGGGGTTTACAATGCTGAACTACCTGTTTACTTTTCAGTTCATGATAATGTTCAACTAAACTAAAAAAAAACACGATGCGTAACGATTACAAGGAAGGCGCTGCTGGACCTCGACGTCTGTTTCTCCATCATCGGAAACTTCCGAAAATTATTTGAACTTTTGCTTTGAGCTTTTTTAACATTGCTACATGAATTTCATTCGGGTATCACCAGACGTGTCCCTCGTAACTACCAAGACATGACCTGGTTATCCCATGAATATTATAGAATTATTACCCCTTTATTATCACGTAATTACAGGGCAACCGGCCGGCACTTTTAAACAGACTTTTTTGAGTTCGTATTTCATTTTCTTAACCTTTGTTGTGTCTCAAAACAAACTCACGCTTATTAACCCTCCTTCTCTACGAGATTAAATCAAATATCAGGCAGTTTTGCCGTGCTCCTCGAATAATATACCTATATTTGTGTTTTTGTACTTCTTTCACAGACACTGTCTCTGTGCTGGTTATTATGGGGTGTGCTTGTTGCAAGCAGAAGAAGTCCACCAAAGCAGCAGCAGCAGCGACAGCAGCAACAGCGTCAGCAGCGACCATAAATGTTACGGATCTGTCTCCTAGCAACGTAGATGGGGGCTCGTCCGGAGGCTTCAGTCAGGGCCGTTACTGTCCCGACCCCACACAGGCCATCCCAGACTTCAACAAGGGCTTCTCCAGCACCATCTTCCCCACCACCAACCCACACCTGCGGCCTGGAGTGACAAGTACGGCTCTTTCTGTCTGTGTGTACGTGTGGATGAGATCCAGTTAAAATGGCCTTGAAGAGAATGTGGAGATAAAAAAACAAACAAAAAACCACTGTATCGGCTAAGTGTGGTTGAGGTGGAGATGCAGAGAAATGAATCCTGTTTTCATTGTTTCATGCTGTCTAATTAGACCTCTGCTCAGGTTGAGGTTGAGAGTAATGTGACATCATGATGAAGCCTGATAAAGGTTCTCAGTCAGCAGGTGCCACAAAACGAATGCCACCTCACCGATGTCAGTCAGTCAGTGTCGGCTCACACCGAGGCACAAGATGACTACATATATATATATATATTTATATTTATATTTATATAAACGCCTTTCTGTGGGTGCACCAATACTTTGGGTTCGTGCCATCCTAAGAATATAACACGCCAGATCATCAATGAATATGGTCGGAGCAGGTGAAGTGAAATGTTCCTGTCAGAAACATTCTTTCCTTCTGTTGGATCTCTTAATTTGTTTAAACTTAAAAAAAAAATAGTACATTAGTGAAAAACGATTAGTCCTTTCTGTGTGTGTGTGTGTGTGTGTGTGTGTGTGTGTGTGTGTGTGTGTTTGTGTGTGTGTGTGTGTGTGTGTGTGTGTAGGTGGCGGAGTAACTCTCTTCATCGCTCTGTATGACTACGGCGCTCGCACTGAGGATGATCTCAGCTTCCAGAAAGGAGAGAAATTTCAGATCATCAACAACACGTGAGCACAAACGCGGCTGGAAGACGATCCCATCTGTTTACACGTGTGCCACATTGACAGTGAAAGTCTTTGTCATTATGTTGGGGGTGTGGGGGTGTGTGTGTGTGTGTGTGTGAGGGGGGGGGGCTAGAGGGCTTTTAAATCATGCCTACAAATGTGTTGACGGAGGTGTAGTTTGTAAGTTTTAAAATGAGCCAACACCAGTCTGCCTCCTGTCTCTTTCCTCCATTTTTGAGTGTGAGTCAGCAAAATGTCTCATTAATATCCCCGGTGAGTATTTTGTAGCGTAAAAGTAAAAAAAAAAAAAAAAAACACAAAAAAGAACTGTTCTGTTTTGATTCGCTGGTACTATACAGGGACAGCGCAGTAACATGTTGAACTGTTGAGGCTCTGAGTATGAACTGAATGTCTGCAAGACTGTGTTCTCTCGGTTGTTCCTAATGTGCGGCGCAGTGAGGGTGACTGGTGGGAGGCTCGGTCTCTGGATACTGGGAACGCTGGCTACATCCCTTCCAACTACGTAGCTCCTGTTGACTCCATACAGGCTGAGGAGTGAGTGTAAACCCGCGCGCGCGCACACACACACACACAAATGCACACACACATGAACGCACGCATACACACACATACACAAACGCACACATGAACGCACGCATACACACACACACACACACATACACATAATCATTCAAACATAAATCCTAAAATTAGGTGGTCTGGTTTGAATGTGACTGCTCTGGTGACCTGAGGTTTGTTCTCATGGCGACAGGTGGTATTTTGGGAAGATGGGACGGAAGGATGCAGAGAGACAGCTGCTGGGCCATGGCAACCAGAGAGGAACTTTTCTCATACGAGAGAGCGAGACCACCAAAGGTTATGAGACCACACACACGTCAACACATCTGTGCCCGCTGTGAGGACCTCCACTGATAAAATGCATTCTCAAGACACTTCCCTGGGGCTTAACCATCACAGCTACATGCTAAACCCAACTCTAAACTGAACCTAAACCTTTTTCTAATTCTTTGAAACGGTGGAGAAACTAAAATGTCCTCGCTGCTGTAGTTTAAACCTCACACAGAGAAGAAGCTCTCATCCCTCCCTCCATCTCTCCACAGGTGCTTACTCTCTGTCTATCCGAGACTGGGACGACAACAAGGGAGACCACGTCAAGCACTATAAGATCCGCAAACTGGACAATGGCGGCTATTACATCACCACGAGATCTCAGTTTGACACGGTGCAGCAGCTGGTGGAGCACTACACAGGTACACACACTTACACGCACCATCACCTCGTCTTCGTCACAGGGTGGAAATGTTTGAGTTGGGTTTTATTGCCTTGTCTTTATTCCCTTGTCCTTCCTCCTTCTGTCTCTTGTACTTTTAGTGCCACTGTCTGTGACACTTTGCTCAGATGTGGTCAAACAAACAGCATTCATACACCCACTCACTTCCTTTGATATCTGTGAATGTGAATCTGCCCCCTAGTGGCTGATGCTGATATAGCACACAGTATGCAGTGTGCACTTTACATGACACTGTCACCAGTAAACCAACAAATTCAGACACATTTGACACCAGTTTTTTGTTCAGAATTCTGCCACTCAAACTTTTGCGTCTGTGTCATTGTGCTGAAGTTTTTAGTGTACTTGTCAGGGTTTTTTTTCTTTGTCTTGGCCGCGTTTGTCTGTTTTTATTTCTGTTGTTTCCTTTTTGTCTGTGCCCGTCTGTTTTCTCTCTCGTCTCTCTCTCAGAGAGAGCAGCGGGACTGTGCTGCCGTTTGATTGGTAGCTGTAAGCGGGGCATGCCTAAGCTGGCCGACTTATCAGTGAAGACCAAGGATATGTGGGAGATTCCTCGTGAATCCCTCCAGCTGATTAAAAAACTTGGCAACGGCCAGTTTGGAGAAGTCTGGATGGGTAGGACTGATGGGAGTGTGTTGCAGGGGAGGCTGAAGGGGGACAGCAGGCAGCAAACCTGGATAGAAATGTATTCAAGCTGTATATATGAGTCACCTGCAGCCTATCTTGCACCGTGAAGCTCTCTGTGTTGCTCAGATCGTCGTCTGTTGCTGCGACAGAATATATCTGTGAGCCAGCTGACACACAGTAATGCAGCAGAGAAACGAACCTTTAGAATGCTTGTTTGTGATCAATTCAAAAGTAAACTAAGGTCCAGGTGTGCAGCGTAGTTCCCTTCCTCCCCTGCTATTGCATGTGCATGCATCATCTCACCTCATCTCTTCGCCACCCCCACCCCCCATCTTCCTTCCATCTCCACCCTTTTCTCCCACTCACCACCACCCACTCCTCTCTCTTCATTTCCTCTGCCTCCACCCTCCTTGCCCCCCCCCCCCCCCCCACCAACAGGCATTAACGACGGGTTGTGTTATTACCTGACCAAACCCTGTCCTAACTGCACCCCGCTCACCTTGGGTCTCGGGCGGGATGCCTGGGAGGTACCCAGGGAAATGCTGGCCCTGCAGAGGAAGCTGGGGCATGGCTGCTTTGGGGATGTGTGGATGGGTGAGATTGACACCGCCAACCTCTAACGCCCTCCGCAGGCGTAGAGGCAGAACTGTCCGTCCAGTGTCTGTCATTGTCCTCTGGCAATCATTGATAGTGCTAAATATCTGGCTATGTCAGCGTGTAACATATAAACAGAAACAGAAATACATTCATCTCAATAAATGGCATTTTAACTGGAAGGATTTATTTCAAATGACTCCAGTTCTAAGTTTTCTTAACGAAGTGCCAGTGTGTTGAGTTTCTCCCTTAGCCAGCCGAGCTCCGCCTGTCCATGTAACTCAGGTGCTGCTGTGTTGATGTAAGATGAGTGAATCTCCCTCCTCCCTCCTAATATAACCCTGTATTATGTCATGCATGCCTTCTAAAATAACATATGTCATATGCATGCATCAGGAGTTTCACTGTGTGTGCTCATTACAGCCCTCTACCTGTGCCTACACAACCATCGTGTGTGTCGTTGTGATGTGTGTGGGTTTTTGTGTCGCCAGTATGTATGGAAAGGCTTATTTGAATGAAAGGAAAATAGTATACACGTACAGTATGGATGTGTGTGTGTGTGTGTGTGTGTGTGTGTGTGTGTGTGTGTGTGTGTGTGTGTGTGTGTGTGTGTGTGTGCCGGAGCATGCATCCATGCAGAGTGTGTGTGTGTGTGTGTGTGTGTGTGTGTGTGTGTGTGCGCATGTGTATTAACATCCCTCGTCTGTATGCTAGGCATGTGGAACGGCACCACCAAGGTAGCGGTGAAGACTCTGAAGCCAGGAACAATGTCCCCCGAGGCCTTCCTGGAGGAGGCTCAGATCATGAAGAGGCTCCGTCATGACAAGCTGGTGCAGCTCTACGCCGTCGTGTCTGAAGAGCCCATCTACATTATCACCGAGTTCATGAGCCAAGGTACCGGCTGTCATGCCTGTGACATACTGTAAATAAATACAGTATGAGTCACTGCCGTTAGGTGGAGACCTCTCCGACTCTGAGGAGAGAACTCCCTTGAAACGGTAAACTTATGAATATGAGACATGCAACTTGGTAAAACTAACAAACTTCACAAAACCGCAACTGCATTGTCCCCAAACTTTAACACTGAAATAGGTTTTTTTGAATATATATTTGAACACACACATGTTTTGAAATGCCATAATAAAACGACATTTTAAAGGAACGCACCGGCTTTTAGGGATATGCGTTTTTGTTCGTCATTTTTCGAGACAAACTAGCCGATAGATGCTCTTCTTTGCTCTCTGCAGCTCCAGACCCCCAAAAGATGGCTGACTGCTAGTTAGCTTAGCCTCGCAGCGGGGTGCAGGAGCATGCTGTCTCAAAAACCAGAATCATCTTTGACATCTGCGCTCACAAAAAAACAAACAAAAAAAACAACGTTATTTTTTTATTTTATCAGCTGCGCAGCATATTACTCCTCTTTCCGGACTTTCCCTACAGAACAGAAAAAGAGACGGAAGTGAAATTTAAAAAAAAAGAAAATCGTGGTCGAGATGATAGTTAATGATGATGAAAAACGAAACAAAGGCTTGAGGAAGATTTTGTAGAGGGTTGATGTTGTGATCAGGCTGATTTTTCTTAAACTAGGAGAGCAGAGTTCAAGTCCTGCGCTTCACTGCAGGGTGAAATGGAGAATTCCTTCCAATCCCGGGGATTTTCTGTCTTACTGTCAGCAACAGCTTTGCAGAGGTGGGCAGGTTTGGAGATAGTGTCATAAATATTTCTGCACAAAAAAAAAAAAATCTGAGAAAACTAATAACACTGCAATCAGCTAGAAAGTTTTTTTATTTTCAAGTCATGTCTTTATTTATTTATTTATTTATTTCTAAGTGTATTTCATGGAGACAATGCTCAAAAATAAAGATTTGTATTTTCATTAAACCATTTTTCATTTGGACTCCCTTGAACTAATGTTGTAGATTTGCAAATCCAAAAGTTGTTTTTTTGTTTGTTTTTTTTAATTGTGAATACAGTTTTTTCCAGTGTGTGTGTGTGTTTTTTTTTTTTAATTGTGGCTTTCATGTTTCATGTGGTCGGGATGGGACCTGCTCTGAAAGAGGAGGTGATATCATGAGATAAAGACGTGAGAGTGAGCAAAGAGGCTTTTTTTTTCCCAACTGTAGTCTCTGATGACACATTCACTCTAAGAATATAAAAGAAAAACAAAACAATATGAACGTGAAACAACAAGCGTGCAGGACAATGAAAGAGAACAGGAAGAGAAGAGAATTTCGGATTAATTAAGAATATGAATGTTTCATATCATGGCTCAGGACACTCATTCTGTATCCTCAGGTGGTATTTTGGACATAGAAAGCAGATGCACGCAATCCAGGACCTGCCGAACAAAACAAAAACCGAATTATTTAGCTTAACTCAACGCTGTCCAATGGGGATGTTTCTGTCCGCTCGATTACACAGTCGATCGACAAAAAGAACTCTCAATCCTTCAAAATTCAAGTGGTGCAAAATTTAGTGTCCTTGCAAAGGAAATAGGATTATTAACTGAAATATTTCACTCACAATGAATTTACACCAGTGCTCCTTAATATAAATTCGACTGAATTATTTAGTCCTGCGCGGGGTCATGTATCGGCCAACAGATGTACAGGAGGATGGAGGGACTCATTACGGTGTTACACTCTTTCCCTCTCAGGAAGTTTGCTGGATTTCTTGAAAGATGGGGAGGGGCAGAGTCTGAGGCTGCCTCAGCTTGTGGACATGGCTGCACAGGTTCGCACAACAAACCCACACACACGCACACACACACACATATATAGATACAGATACATGATGATAATAAGGTAGAAAAACACACTCTCTTTGCTGTGTCCAGATTGCAGCTGGAATGGCGTACATTGAGAGGATGAACTACATCCACCGGGACCTGAGAGCCGCTAACATCCTTGTAGGAGACAATCTGGTGTGTAAGATTGCCGACTTTGGCCTGGCTCGGCTCATTGAGGACAACGAGTACACAGCCAGACAAGGTAACTGGATGTGATATTAAGTCGAGTGTGTGTGTGTGCGTGCGTGCATGCGCTTGAGAGAGAGAGAGCTCCGCTAGAACACCGTGATGATTAAGAGTATCTCCCTCTGCCTCCATGCCTATATTTTTATACATAACCTCCCCTAATTATATGATTATGCATCTTCACTGTGTTGCCATGGTTTCAGGGGCGAAGTTCCCTATCAAGTGGACGGCTCCAGAAGCTGCACTGTATGGACGCTTTACCATCAAGTCAGATGTCTGGAGCTTTGGTATCCTTCTAACTGAACTCATCACGAAGGGACGTGTGCCGTACCCAGGTACTGGAGGAGGACTGGAGAGTGCTTCATCTGCTTTATTCTCTCTCTCTCTCTCTCTCTCTCTCTCTCTCTCTCTCTCTCTCTCTCTCTCTTTCCCTCCAAGCTGATGTGTTCAGCATCAAAATATGAGCAAGCCTTTGCAGATGACAGCAGAAAATCAGTTTACTCACTGTGTCACTCCGCGGGAGACGGACACGTCCCTCATCGGTCCTAATCACCTGCAAGCTCGCTGCGTGGATTAGCACAGAAATATGTTTCCACATTCCTGGTTTCACTTTATTTATATCGATTACTCTTTTTAATTATTCAACCATCAGCTGCTTTAATTTGCAACACATTAGTGATACACTGTTGCCGGACTAAGAAGTAGTCATTAGATTTGAGGTGCACGTCGTTTTAACTTTAGACATTTAAAATGAAGAACTGATGCTTGATAGTATCATCTTCTTCTTTTTTTAAGGATTAAAATAGTTGTAACCCTTCCGAGAATGAAAAAAAATCAAGCGATTACAGTACAATGTGATGTACTCTTTATTAGACCACCCCGGGGATAAATTGTCAGCAAATCATACAGTGTCCCAGTATCATATAATATTTCATTGAATGTCTATTTATCGTGATGAAGTCTTACCCTGACCCATTTATGGCAAAACGTATCGTAGATTTTTGCAAATATTCAGCGTGGGTGTGTGAAGATAGACCATCCATTTCCATTTTCTTCCGCTTATTCCTGCTAAGGGTCGCGAGGGGGCTGGAGCCTATCCCAGCGGCTACGGGCGAAAGGCGGGGTTCACCCTGGACAGGTCGCCTGAAGATGTACATCCATGTTATATTTTATTATTCCTCCGTGAAACTTAGCCTAAAAAAAAAATGACTTCCTAAAAGTGCAAATAATGTTAACATAGTTCACCACATACCTGTGGCAGCTCACATTCTTACGGGGATGATTTATAACGATACATCCTGGGCGATGTGATGCGGCCCTAACGGCAAACCCTGATCCACACCAGGACTAAACACAAGACGGATAAATAAAATCCTAAAAGAGAGAAGGCTTTCTACCAGTTTATGGCTGTTTTATATTTCAGGGAAGCCACGTGTGAACAGGTTAATGAGTGTGCCTCCACTCGACTCTGCACATTTTATTAGAAATACTTTGAAGCTCAAAGCAGTTCATAAAAGCAGGGAGAAATATTTTGTGTTCTTTCATCCATCTTACAAAGAGATTTTAAGTTATTTTCTTCCAGTATATCAAGTAATGTCAGCAATGTCATTCATTCACTGTTTTGATGATATCTTGGTGTTTATACTTCTTCTTCTGTTGTCATTCTCCATTGCTACATACTTTTTAAGCGAAACCTCTCTCTCTGAACCCATTACACCCCCCTCCCCACCGCATCCCTTTAGGCATGAACAACCGCGAGGTGTTGGAGCAGGTGGAGAGGGGCTACCGAATGCCCTGTGCCCTGGGCTGCCCCGCCTCACTCCATGAACTGATGCTGCAGTGCTGGAGGCGGGAGGCCGACGAGAGGCACACTTTCGAGTACCTGCAGTCCTTCCTCGAGGATTACTTCACCGCCACGGAGCCGCAATACCAGCCTGGAGAAAACCTGTGACCACACACACACACACACACACACTGGAGAGACAAAAGGACTTGTACTAAAAGGCGTGTTGTGTTTTTGTCGCACACATATTGTACATGGAGACAGCACGTGAATATAAAGAAAAAAACATATCGTAATTGTTTAAGAACAGTTTTTGGTATTCGATCACTGCAGAGCGTTCGGGACGGATCAGTCAACCACACTGAAGAGCAGACTTGGACCTCTGCAGGCCTTGCAGTAATGTTGCTTTACTCTGTAACCATGACAACAAGGAACTGGAAGAAGATGTAGATGGTTGTGTTGGGGTGGGGGGAGTTGAGTTGGTACATGATGTGATCAGCTGCCATATATGTTCAGGTCCTTTGATTCGTGGCTCGGAGAGAAGCGTTTTAGTGCCTGTGATCAATATGTTGATGCCGTGAGGATTGCAGCTGCAACAGGTAGTCAGGTGGTGGAAGTCTTAATAAAATGACAAAAATGAACCCAGTGAACCTGCGTGGTGTCTGAATAAATGATTTGAAGACACAGACGTGCTTCTCTGCAAGATTTAAGTGAATGTCTGCTCACACGCTACCTAAACAGAAGTGTTATTTTTCAGTCTTTATGTATTTAGGTTCCCCCCCCCAAAAAAAGAAGGCTCCATCACCTGTCCAACTGATCCAAGCGGGTAAAAATATGGTGAAATTACAGGCTTTTTTTTTTTTTTTTAGATTTGAGTGCCTTCAATACTGTAAATCAGAGAGATGGTGAGGGGGGAATGCTCTCTGTTTGTCTGATTGTCATGATCATTGTGTATCAACTGTCCCTTTGTTGGTTTAATTTAACATATCTGTGCATCACAAAGACCTCTATATCGAGTTCGCATGTATACGGTTTCATCCATTGGGAGGGCAGGTTGAACATAAAGGGAAAATGGTTTTTTTTGTTGTTGTTGTTATTATATCTTTGTGAGAAGAATGTACCTTTTATGCTGAGATTCCCCTGTCATGGTATTTTAATAAAGATCAGATATATTTGGTAAAGGCATCGTCATTAATGATGTTTACCTGCGGTGTACAGGAGGGAAGTGACCAACTACATAACTTCATTCACGGAACACGATGTACTCTCTCACAGCAGCAGACTGTCAAGTAACAGAAGCACTGTGAAGAGTAGTAACACTAATGACAGGAACATCTGTGAGGATTTAGAGTAAAATTTAACTTAGCTTCACAAAGAGCATGCTGGGAAGTTTCAGGGCGACACAACTCAGGAAGTGGAGTGGCCGGCTTGTAGTCGAAGTTTTGCTGGTCTCGATCATCGGTGTGTGAATGTGTGAACGAAGCAACATCGTAAAGCACTTTGAGCGCAACAAAGCTCACAGCTGTCAGGAGAAGAACAGCGTGGCAGCATGGGGAGGTGGTGCTGGGGTCCAGGCGCTTCCTCGCTCTGGTAATCACCACCGCTGCTGCCCAGAGGGGGCGTCAAAGTCAAGACCAACTGAAAATTCATCGTCGTGGCTTTAATTTGATTATAATTCATCCATCCATTTTCTACACTGCTTATTCATTAAGGGTTGTGGGGGTGGGGAGGTGGATTGTATCCTAGACTTCTGGCGAGAGGCGGGGTTCCCCCTGGACGGGTCACCAGTCCATCGCAGGGCCAACACATAGAGACAGACAACCATTCACTCACACAGTCACACCTACAGTCAATTTAGAGTATCAATCAGCCTCGTCCCCTCTTTGGACTGTGGGAGGAAGCTGGAGTACCAGAGAGAACCCACGCAGGAACAGGGAGAACATGCAGACTCACACAGAAAGATCCTGTGCTGGAGCCGGGGACTCAAACCAGGAACCTTCTTGCTGTGAGGCGACAGTGCTGACCAGCCCTGATCATAATTCAGCTCTCAAATTGCATTTCACATATTTAGGAATTATCTTGACTTCATTTCACTTTTCTACAGGATGTTGTTGGCTAAGAGAAGGCAAACCAAATCCAGTTCTATGAATGTTTTACATGGTAGTTAATCAAACGTTGAGTATGCATCAGATGACACGTCTCCTCATCTAAAGGTACAAAACACTTTTTTTTTTTTTGCCACCAAAACAGCTCAAGAATATTGTCCTCATTCATGCTTGTCATGATTGATGATGATTCAACATGTATCAAATAAACAGGAGCTACTATTCACGCATGCTTTTGACCGATTTCATTAATTTCTGTTGAATCTTTTTTTCTAAAGTATAACACTTCATTAATTGAGGCAACGCACACACTTTAGGCTGCTGATACATCGCAACAATTTCAATGACTTGCTGTTGTTACATAATATAAGTAATTGTGACTCAGAAGCAAAATTTTTATTCTTAGATTTATGTATTTGTACTTTCATCTGTTTTGGGAGAAAATGGGTGAAAAGATGAATAGTTATTAAAAGAAATAATGTGTAAAAGCTTATGAAGGTATGATTTAGAGAACCGGCAGTTTTGGGTGAATTCTAATGCTTTCCTACTTTCCGAGAGTCTAAATGACCTGGAAGACTGTTTTATTGTATTTGGTTTCACTGACTTTGAAAATGTAAGGAGTTGAATATAACTTTTGACCATTTTTGAGCAAAATAAAATGTAACTGCACACTAGTAATACGCTACATTTGCCTCAACAGAACATTAAAATTGACCTTACAGCCGTCCCTTTATGTTGTAATATAAAACAGCCTTCCTTCAGTGGACTACGACTCCCATAGTTCCACAGGTGTAAAGTGAGGCCAGCTACGGGTGCCCGGATGGGTTTGACAAGCAGGCACGTTGGAGAGGCACAGCGGAGACTGGGGCGCACCAGAGACAGAGAGCTGGAATCGCAAAGGCGCACGGTCGATCTTCGCCCCGCGCAGACTGGGGAGTCCCGTGCCTGTCACGGAGCACCGGGCTCGAACGCGGTTATGACAGCCCTCCACCCCCACCCCAAGCTGAGAGGAGAACTGTAACCCAGCGTCCTTGCTCCACGTTTCTTTAAAAAAAAAAAAAAAAAAAAAAAAACTCCCCACCTTTTTCGCTTTGTGGGTGCAGATATTGAGGAGCGGTTCTCAGACAGGAGGAGACAACGTTCCCATGAATGTGGGAGGACTATCTCCCTCCGACGATGACAGGGAAATGCTGCGCGCTGACGCCTGCAGCAGTCAAGGCAACCCGGGCGAGGAGAGGAGCGAAGCAACGCCACTGACAGCCCCGCCAGCCTGCGTTGACACCGCGGCAGCGCCTGCAGACTCTCTCGGTGAGTCCCGTGTACACAAATATGTGTTTACTGTCCGCGGCGGCCAGCTGTGCCGCGCACCTCTGGCTGTTTAGTTTCATATTAACCTCGTCGCTGCTGTTCACGGGAAGGAGCTCTGCGTGCGTACCGCTCGTGCCGCTGGGTCATCTGGGCTTTTCTGTGAGCATGCAGCGTGCAGTGCTGGTGTTTAAACACACACACACACACACACACACACACACACACACACACACACACACACACACACACACACATACTGGGGTTGCAGGGAACCCTGTGTTCTCAGGGTTTTTATTTATTTAAGAAAACAACAACAACAACAACGTACTCACCTATTACCCTCATTAGTAGCACTGAATAAATATATACAGTGACAATATGGAGCACATCCCTGCTGCTGACACACACACACACACACACACACACACACACACACACACACACACACACACACATTTTGTTTTTCTGTCTCCACAGTTTCTAATGGTGAATTGAGACCAGAGGTTTGACTGTGAGCCAGCTCCTGGTGATGTTAGCCTCACACTCAGGACAGGAGACATCCAGTGGAGGTCTCCATCCCATCAACCCCCCTCTGACTGTCAGGGTAGTTCACAGGACACAGCCTGCAGTGGCAAGTCTTTAGCCGGAGAGACGCACTGTGGTGGTGATTATCTGCTCTTGTCTGTGGTTCAGAGGGGAGGAGGGTGAGGAGGAGGAGGAGGAGGAGGAGGCTGGAGGGAGGGAGGAAGGGAGGGAGGGAGGGAGGGAAGGTTGACAATGGAAGATAAAGTGCACAAGAAAGAGAGGAGAGTGAGAGGAGATGAGAGGGAGAGAGAGAAGTCAATGTCAGTGTCTGGGCAGTGACAGTTTGTTATTTAAGGGCCCCTCAGAGACGTGCACAGGCTTTAGTGCAGGTGCAGTTAGTATGCAGAGTGATGCTGCGTCTGTCTGTCTGTCCGTCTGTCTGTCTGACACTGGTACAGTCTCACTCAGAGGGACTTCTCTTATTGGCGCGTCCACTTAATGAATAATTTCAACCCCAGTGAATGCTGGAATGAAAAGGAAATGGCCTCACTTTGGCATGCAGCCACTGTCTGTCAGACTTGTCTTGAGTGAATGTCCTTGTGTGAGTGTGTGTGTGTGTGTGTGTGTGTGTGTCTCTGTGTCAGAGAATGTGAACAT